>NW_009910148.1:0-21092 GCF_000696875.1 Nestor notabilis
TAACCCCGCTGTTGGCTGTGCTGCGGGGAGGGGCGCGCTGCAGCCTGCCCCCGAGAGCTGCCATGGCCCTTTCTGCGTTTCCAGGTGCTCCACTGGGCTCAGAGTAACGCTGATTTCGTTGTCCCCCTGTACTGCTTCGACCCGCGGCACTACCTGCGCACCCACTGCTACGGCTTCCCGCAGACAGGGGCCCACCTCCACTGCTACGGCTTCCCGCATAAAGGGCTCCACCGGCTCAGGTTTTTGCTGGAAAGCGTGAAGGATCTAAGGGAAACACTCAAGAGAAAAGGAAGGTAATTGAGAAAGCAGCATGCAAATAACCCATCCGTTTTTATTTCCCATCTTGTTTTCAACCTGTATCTCTGCTGCGAGTCAAATCATGTCAAAGACTCCGGGCTCTGCTGGTGGTTTGTTTCTGAGAGCCACAGCCCATCTGTTAGACACAGTAAGGTCCCATACATAGCCCCTGTTCAGATGACCTGCTGTGGCATCTGCAAGGGAGCAGAGAGCCGTCCAGTCTGCGTGCCATGCAGGGTTTGGTCTCTTGAACTCAGGTATCACAGGTGGGCATCAGACTTGAGCCCTTTGCCCAGAGTCCTGATGACTGGAGACAGGAAAGGCAGTCTTCTGAGATGCGGGCAGCAACAGTAGCCACTGTGGTACACATCCTGTCTTGTGCCTAGTGAGTTTTCCCTTGGCATTGGCTTGAGACAGACCAACATGGATCCTGGCTTGTGAGACTGGGGAGTTAAGTTTGTGCGTGCCCTGTCTTGCTAAACCCAATCTCTTAGGTATGCTACGCTGTGGGAAGGGGTCTTCAGAGGTTCCTCCTTCATTACGCCTTTAGAAACCATAACTCAGCTAGACCAGGGCCTGAAGGTCTACATGTTGAAGAATCCATTACCAGATAACATCTGGCTTTGCTTTAGCAGATCTGCTTGTCTTCTCCCGGAGCAGCATAACAGTGGTGGTAAGACCAGGAGGAATGGCTCTGGGTTTGCAGTGCAGTGTGGACCGTGCACATGGTGAATGTCATAGGAGACTGAAAGAACTGATCAGTGGGTATCTGCACGCACACTCTGCCCCGAGCAGATTCAGAGCTGCTTGAATGCTGCTGTGCTGTTGTCAGTGGCAGATAAAGAGGCTGGTCTCCTGCAGTGAGAGATGTGTGGTTGTGAAGAGCCATGCTAAGACGTAGTAGTATTGCAGTGGTAGAAACCTTCTGCATGTGGTGTTCCCTGTGGGAAGCCTGTTCTTTGCTTTTCTGATGGAAGTAAAGGGAACGGCTCTTGTGGTAGCACTCCTTGCTCCTGCCTCCTTCAGACCCAGCCCATCTTTGAAAGAAACTTTCCAGTTGTGGTTTAAAGTATTCTGGCAAAAACAATGTATTGCCCTTTAAGAAATTCTGCTCAAGCACATGACAGACAGGGAAAGGGACAGAGTCATGTATGAGGCTCTTCACAGACCTCTGCACCCACCTCTAACCAACTTTCTCACCACAGCTTCTCTTTTGGTGTGGTGCCCCGGGTACACAGCTGGGCAGTTGGTGAGGTTGCAAGGTGGGAGGGAAGTTTTGTTGACTCTGTTATGAACACAGAGCGTTCAGAGGAAAGAATTCCTCTGAATACCCCCACATGAAAGTGGAGAGGGGTCTGCCCACAGGCCACCACTACTTGTGAAGGAGATCGAAAGAGGAATCACTTCTTGGATCTCAGCCTAAGCATGTGAGGATGAACAGATCTGACAGATTTTCTTTTAGGTAACAGCCTGGCCTTCTGCCCAGCCATCCTTTCTAAGGCATCCGGGGTGGCAGAAATGTGTGTAAGCCCCAGAGGCTTAACAAACCGTGTTCACCGAGTCCTAAAAAATGTAGGCTAGTCAAATCCTGTTTGTCTGCTTCCACATGCTGTCCATGCTCCGCAGAGAACTAGTACATGTGTTCCTGCACCGGGACTAGGGCCTCCTCTACGCATAAGTAACAATAACATCAAACCTAATTCAGGGCAATATTTTGTATATGCAGTACCCTTGTTGTGAGGAAGGGGAAGCCGGAGGATGTGGTCCGTGATCTGATTGCTCAGCTGGGCTCTGTCAGTGCTGTGGTTTTCCATGAAGAGGTAAGGGAAATACTTGAGTGACACTGTTAAAAGATAAAATTAGGTTGTGGAGGTTTCTTCTGCAGTCAAATGGTGATGCAGATCCTGTGTGTTCAGAGCCTTTCTTGTCTGTGGCATGTTAACCTTGGGGAAACTGGCTAGCTCTGGGGATAGGGATGTTGTAGGTGTGTGGGTGGGAGTCCTTGCTGGATGACAGCAGCTATTTGTGACTGATCAGGCCCTTGTAACAACCTACACCTCTCATAGTGCCTGATTCCATGCAGCTCTAAGAACAACTATACAGGATCAGGAGGCCTCATCTCACTTTGTAAGCTTCTTCCTGACAGTGACCAATTACAGATGCCCAGAGAAGACTAGAGGAGCAGGACTAATCTGTAAAGATACTTTCCCTGAATACCTTCCCAGTCCACAAGAATCTGTGGCTCAAGGATTTCTTGAAATAGGAATGCTGTCCTTATATTCAATAACCATCCATGGATTTCTTTTACATATATTTGCCTAGTCACCTTTCCAGACCATGCAAACTTAAAACATCTGCAACATTCTACATCAAGGAGTTCCTTATTCCCACATTTGCCCTACTAATGGATAGTGAAAACACGCATTGGGTTTGGCAGAGGGAAATACTTGGAGATTGTCTGTGTGTACCTCTCTCTAAAGGGATGAAGCTAAATGTGGGGATGAGGGAGGAGGGCAAGACCAGGGACCAGGGTCTGTGTGCAGGCAGGAGCTGAGGCCGTGCAGCCGTGGCCTCACTGCATGTTGCTCTCCCTAGGCCACACAGGAGGAGCTGGATGTGGAGAAGGAGCTGCGCCAGGTGTGTAGTCAGCATGGGGTGAAGATTCACACATTCTGGGCATCTACACTGTATCATCGGGATGACCTTCCCTTCAGACCTATTGCCAGGTGGGCTGCTCCATGGTGTCACTTGCTCTTCCACTGTCACATTCGTTTCTCACTCCAGTGAACTGCTCAGGAAGGGTCCTAGTCATCCGGTCCTACAGGGAAGGGACTCATTCCCATCTGCATTTATGGAACAGTGCTGCCATGCTCATACACTCCAAGGGGAAGGAGCATGTTCATCCCTCTGTACTAGTAGGATTTACACTTCAATATGCATAAAGCCAAGTGGTTTGTTTGACCATTTATTGAGGGACTGTTTTCTCTTTGCCCTTCCACCAGCACGGTTTGGATACTCACTCTGCAGTGCCTAGGGTCCACGTGACATTGGACTGCATCACTTCATTACCCCATCTGGCTAAATGCAGCTGCCTATGACAGTATCCCTTTGCTTGTGGACTCTTCATGGCTCCCTCAATAGTCACTTGAGGTGTAGTTGATGGAATTGAGTGATTCATGGTATCCTACAGAAAATGTATAATACAGGGCAGAAGAGTCAGGCCATAAAAATGCCTGTTTGTCTCTATTGAATGAAAAGGCAGCAGGAAGATGCAAATTTTTAGGTTGAGGTTAGCAGTGGGTAATCAGAAGTTAGGTGAGATAAATCTGACCCTTGTGGATTGCCCCATCAGGACACATCTTAAATTGAAAAGGCACCATTTGCATCAGAAGCAGAAAGAAACTGGGTGAAGAGCTGAACTTCTGATGGCTGCTAGCCCCAAGGGCATCTAACTCAGTAGATCCAGGCAATGTACAGCAAACCCTCAGGAGAGTGTGGCTGGAAAACTAACCCTCCATCTAATCCAAGGAAGCTGTGTGTTGCTGTATGCAGGGCCCAGGGTGGCCACCCTTCCCAGGGAGATGTGACTGTGCTGTGATCTGTGCAGGTTGCCTGATGTCTACACTCATTTCCGGAAAGCCGTGGAATCTGAGGCGAAGGTCCGGCCAACCCTGCGGATGGCAGATCAGCTACAGCCTCTGGCTCCAGGGGTGGAAGAGGGGCATATCCCCACAATGGAGGATTTGGGGCAGAAGGGTAAAAAAGCTTACTTTGGCAGTTGCTCCCATGGAATCCTACTTAGAGCTGTCTCTTACTGAGAACCAAAACATGGAGGCCTCCTAAAGGCAGTGGTTGCCCTTTGAACTGTAACTAAGCCTCTGACAGCAAATGAAGGTAAATTCCCTGCATGGATGAGCTGCCCTGCAGCTGGGTAGCAAACATCCTCTTAGTCACTAATTTTTAGTATGTTTTGTGTGGCCCTTTCTTTTAAAGGAAGACCAGGGCACAATCTCTTATGTCCCCGAAGCAGACAGCCCTGTGCTGAACGTCTCTAGATTTTGAGGTCCCTACTTTTGAGCTGCTTTCCAAGGGGGTAACAAGGCAATGGTGTTTTTTGTGGCAGATCCTGAGACTGATCCACGGACAGCCTTCCCTGGCAGTGGAGGGGAGACCCAGGCTTTAATGAGACTGCAGTATTATTTTTGGGACACGGTAACTCTTACATTTCCTTGTCTACATCCTCCCCCCTGTGCAAGTGGGTGAGGCTGCAATTTCACTTCCTAGTAATATTTCCTTAGCTCCTGTAGACCACTTTACAAAGGAGGGAATTATCATTATTTCACTTTTCAGAGAGACAAACTAAATCAAAAAGAAGTTATCCAGGAACTGGGAATGTAAGCCAAATACTTAGGAACCTAGTTCAGTGGCCATCCATCTTAAGTCTTTTTTTACATCAACTTTTGGGAATTGGCATGATTTATTAGCTCCTTTACCTTGATTTGTCCTTTCTACTCTCCTGTCCTGTGTCATCAGCAACGTAGTTCCTCTGTTTTTGAGGAGTGAGAAGTGGCCTGAAGGGCTGCAGCTGTAACTGGGCTGAGGAACAACCAACCCAAGCTACTGCCACAGTTAAAAATAGTAGGAAGATCCTAGTAGTCTGGTTTAGAAACTTACAGTCAATAACTACAGTTGCTTCTTACTCCCTTGCTTTGGTGGGGTGAAGCTGCTGCTGACTGTGCTTTGTCTGTGCATCCTGACCGTTTTTGATCCTTTTTCTGGTCTAGTTTGAGGAACTGCCTTAGATTTGTGTTGCATGAATTTAGACCAGACCCTACACAGCTTTGTGGGTAAAGCAGGTAGCATCTCCCCAGCTGAGATGGGTTAAGAAGTGTTCTGTGCCCCGTGGATCACTGGGACAGCCCCCAGGAGATTCTTTCTGTAGCTGTGCTCCAGAAACTCCTGCTTTTCTTTGCTGTTGAGGAGCATTGTCCTGGTTTAACCCCAGTGGGCAGCTCAGCCCCACACAGGTGTTAATTTGCTCCCTGCCAGTGGGATGAGAGAAAGAATTGGAAGGGTAGAAATGAGAAAACTTGTGGCTTGGGATAAAGACAGTTGAGTAAGTAGAGCAAAAGCTGCACGCACAGGCAAAGCAAAACAAGGAATTCGTTCACCACTTCCCATCGGCAGGCAGGTGTTCAGCCATCTCCAGGAGAGCAGGGCTCCTTCACACCTAACAGTGACTTGGGAAGACAAGCACCATCACTCCAAACATCTCCCCTTCTTTCTTCTTTCCCAGCTTTATATGCTGAACATGACTTCATGTACTATATATCCCTTGGGTCAGTTGGGATCAGCTGTCCTGACTGTGTCCCCTCCCAACTTCTTGTGCACTCCCAGCCTGCTCACTGGTGGAGTGAGGAGCAGAGAAGGCCTTGGCTCTGTGCAAGCACTGCTCAGTGGTAACTAAAACATCCCTGTGTTATCAACTCTGTTTCCAAATCCAAAACACAGCCCCATACCAGCTACTATGAAGAAAATTAACTCTATCCCAGCCTGAACTAGTACAAGCATACATAGCATCTGCTCTTGGTCAAGCATTAGTAGAATCAGTGCTGGAAAATCTTCTGTTTTGTTATGCACATATTGTCTTCCCCAGTGAGCTAGAACAGGCCTTTAGCAATTGGAACCAGTGCAGCGAAGGGGATCAAGGACAGATCAAGCTTCTCTATATTCCCTGCATTGTGAGTGAAGTGCTCAGAAAACGGAAGATCGCAGCCTGCTGTAAATGTGGGTGGGCCAGAAATAATAACCATCAGGATTCCTACAACTGAGTTTTGGGAGCTATCAGAGACAGTGGTTCATTCTCAAACTCACACAAGCCGCCTCATGGACAAGAGACCCGGCTGCCAGTCCCACTGGTGCTTGTAAGTGGATTACTGATCCACAGTCAGGCAGGGAGCAGCACAGACAGCTTCACAGTGCTTGTAGAAAGCAGTGCGCTACAAGCTGAAGCAGGGAGCACAGCTTGCGACGTGCGTCCCAGAGCTACAATGAAAACTGCTGGCCTGATTCATTCCTGTGCACTGGAGGCAGTCATTTGGCAGCTCTGTAATCCTTGCAGGTGGCCGTGAGAGGGAGCCCAGCGCTGCCAGATTGCCCGAGCCCCAGCGTGAAAGAAAATTTACTAAGCAGATTGCTCGTAAAGTATTAAAACCTTTTGTTCTTTTGCTTGCACAGAACCTGGTTGCATCGTACAAGGAGATGCGGAATGGACTGGTGGGAATGGACTACTCAACCAAATTTGCACCATGGTAAGGATTTTTGCTGTGAGGCTGGAAGCTCCCATCCCAGCCTCATGTTACCAGTCTGCTGAGTGCTCACTGGGCAGGGGTAGGGGTCTCAGTGTGATTCATTTTGCCGTTTTTCCTGGGGCAGCTCCAGAGCTGTTCTTTGGTGTACTTCCAGGCAGTATTTCCCTGGGAACATTCCTGCAATTAGGAATTGCTGAAGCATAGAAGTACTGTGCCAAGAGCCCAGTGTGCTGGGAGCAGCAATGTGGACAGGGCACTGGAGAGACACTCCACTTCTGTTTGGCTTTGCACTGTGTTGTGTGTCAGGGGTGGTTGAGAGCAGCCAGGAAAGAAGCATAACTTCAGCATTTTGACAGGGTTGTAGCAGAACTTGATCCAGCCCTGGTTTGCTGAATGCTGTGGGGCAAGTCACCTCACCTCCCTTTTTCTGTGGGGTGAAGAGACACTTCTGACCTTTCCTGCTGCAAAAGGATCTCTTGGTTGGATAAACGTGTGATTTCTAATTAGCAGTTTTAGTCTCTGGTGCTGGAAGGGAGGAGCAGAGTTACTTCCAGACTGAAGCTGCACCAGCAGAACCCAGTTCAGCCGAATGCTGAGAGCATCTGGAGTGTTTTCCTGACAGAATTGCAATGTGAAACAATTTTCTGAGACCGTTACAGGTCAGGATTTATTTTCAGCTGGCTTTGTGCTTTAACGGTTGCAGTGGATGGCTCCACCTGCTGGCACTTTGGGATCTCTGACCACTGGCACTGCAGAGGTTCTCTGTGGTCTCTACTCGAGTTTTTCCAAGCTGGCCATTTGCCCGGAGCAGACAGCCCTGATCTGCCTGCCCCAAAGTGTTCCTCTGTTAGATGATTGAAATCAGACTGTTCCAGATTGCAGGCAGTCATTCACATCTCATACTGGCTGTTTCTAAGTGTTAGAGCTGGTCAAGAATTCAGGAAAAACTCTTCAGGCCCTTTCTTCCTGTTTTCCAAAATTCATTAGAAATGTTTCCACGAGCCCCAGTAGGAAACTGCAGTAAAACACATTTCTAGGAAAATCACACTAAAAACTGTTCCTTATCATCCTTTGCAATGGGGTTGGAGTCTACAAGCTCTTTCCTGTCTTGCACAGCACTGATTTGGACCAAATGAAAGGAGCCCAGAGGGTTGAAATGCCAAAGCTGGGTTTGATTCCCTAATTTTCCTACCCTGCCTGGGATTTTCAGCAAGTCTCTCACCTTTCGTGGTTGCTTAAATGAGACACTAAGGTACTGCAGGAAAAACAGCCCTGGACATGTGATAAACATGACAAATAAGTTTGTAGTAAAAGGAGGGCAGTCAAACAGCTAGGGCAGTTGATGTAGAGATTGGCATTTGAGATCAAGTTCTGGGTTCATCACTGGTGTGTTAAGTCACCAGCTGGTTAAGTCTTTTAGGCAAAACTTGTCAAACTTGTGTAAAATTATCTCAGTAGCTTGGAAACTTCTGCAACAGTCATATGCTGGGAAGGGCAGGATTGTGATTCTCAGACGGAAGAGTTGTGAAGAAGTCATACAACTTGACTAAAGCAGTTTGGGAAATCAGTGGCAGAATCACAAACCAAGTAAAACTTTCAGACAACAACTCAGACACAAAACTGCCCCTCCACTCCCCCTAAGCAGGTATCAAGCTGTCAGTCCTGCATCACATTCAGGACTGAAAGCATCATTCTTATGCTTTCAGGCTGGCACTGGGCTGCATTTCACCTCGATACATCTATGAGCAGATCCAGAAGTATGAAAAAGAGAGAACAGCAAATCAGAGCACATACTGGTATGTCCATGCATGATCAGTGTGGCTTGTTTCCTCTGAAAAGGAAACTGGCATCTCACGCAGAGGAGTGATTTGTTGACTTTCTTCTTAATTAATGTTTGTTTTTCCTGTGCCTGCTGTCTGTTTCCTCTGGGTTTGTTGCAGTCCTGTTTCAGTATGGAGGACCACAAGGATGATCAGGGGGCTTGAGCACCTCCCATGTGAAGGCAGGTTGAGAAAGTTGGGGCTGTTCAGCCTGGAGAAGAGAAGCTGCCTGGAGACCTCATAGTAGCCTTCCAGTATCTGAAGGGGGCCTACAAGGATACCAGAGAGGGGCTCTTCGTCAGGGACTGCAGCAATAGGACAAGGGGTAACAGGTTCAACCTTAAACAGGGGAAGTTTAGATTAGATATGAGGAAGAAGTTCTTTACAGTGAGGGTGGTGAGGTACTGGAATGGGTTTCCCAAGGAAGTTGTGAATGCTCCAACCCTGGCAGTGTTCAAGGCCAGGTTGGACAGAGCCTTCGGTGACATAGTTTAGTGCGAGGTATCCCTGCCCATGGCAGGGGGTTGGAACTAGATGATCTTAAGGTCCTTTCCAACCCAAACCATTCTATGATTCTATGATTTATTAGTTTGTCTTTGACATCCAGAGGCTTTAGGCACTTTATAAGTAAAGATTATTAATGCTAGTTGTCATTATTATTGCTGGGAAATTGTGGTTCATGATTTTTAGAAATGTAAATCAGCACCATCCCTTTCTGTATTGCTGTTATGGGATAGATGAGAAGGAAGAAAAATGAAGTACAAAATATTTACAAATAAAAGCCAAATGGTTTCTCATGCCAAGGATATGAGCAGCGTTTCGCCCAAAAAGCTCCATGACTTGTACAAATCACGTAGCGTCAGAAGGACCTCCAGCCACAGTCCAGCAAATGGCCCTGTGCTTGCTGGGCTGCCTGCCTGTGACCACAACCCAGAGCAAAGGGGA
Source organism: Nestor notabilis (assembly GCF_000696875.1). Lineage (NCBI taxonomy): Eukaryota > Metazoa > Chordata > Aves > Psittaciformes > Psittacidae > Nestor > Nestor notabilis. The sequence continues at coordinate 9,374 of NW_009910148.1, forward strand.
AGAGGGGACTGGGAAGTGGGCTTAATGCATCCTGCCTCATCACCTGTGCTCTTCCTCACTTCACTGCCTGTCTGCAGGCTGTCCTGAAGGAGTCAGTGTGTCCATCACAAGGCTGGCTTTGAACTTGCTCACGTATTCTGATCTGCCCAGACGTTGTGAATTGGAGTCTGGCAGGGAGCTTTCCTGGCCTAACACTACACCTGGATGGGAAAAAACCCAAACCAGAAAGTCTGTGCAAACTGTAGAACTATGTTTTCACATTGGTTTGTTACATTTGCAACATGTCAAACAGCACAGTGGTTGATGAAGAACAGGCAGAACATTGCCAACAATTGTAGCCAAAATACTCAATTTCATTAGCATTCAAATGACAGACAAAATATTAACCTTTTGCCTGTTGAAATGTATGCTATTTTTTCCTGTCTTTCTTTCTTCAAAGACAACTGAGAGAGGAAAATTTCAGGCAATGAACATACTCCTGTTTTTCTGTCTAACAGCCAGCCAGCCTGCCTGCAGTCAGGGTGATCTGAGCATTTAAAAGTGATAAATAATCATTAAAAAAGAAACTGTCAAGCTCCCAGGCACTGCTGTCAATTCTACAGTGAAGTATGGGTCGTGGTGGCTGCACACGAGGGACTGGTTGACCCTCAATATCATGACACTAGTTTTAGCATTTGGACAGTGTCCTGTTTTGTAATCAGATTTCCCAGAAAGATCTTTTAAGCCTAAGCATCAGCTGAGCTGATTTCCAATATGCCAGAGAGCTGAAGCAGGTCTCAGGCACTGAGGTACTGTCATTTTATAAGAAGCTCTTTTTATATAAAACTATTTTCTGTGGGCCTGGCAGCTGATCTCATGAGCTAGCCACTGTAAAGCCAGTTTTGAAAGGTGCCCATGAGTCCCTTACAAAGGTTACTGCTCAAATCAGTGCAGATCTCTTGGGAATGTGCTGACATGCTTGTTCATGCGGAAGTGTGAAGCTGAATCAGGTCCTCACCCTGCTCTGTGGAGAATTACATCTCAGTAGGGATGGATGAGAAACAGGTTTCCTGAAATTCTGCTCCTATGCCAAGCTAAGGAAAGCTTCCCAAGTGATTCATGCAAGGTTTGCTTTCACTGTCGTCATCCAGGTGTAAGCAGGCTTGGGCCAAGAACTGGTATCAGGGGAAGCTACGGGAAATGGCTCATTGTGAATAAGCCTCCCTAACAATGTTAATGACGGGTGCTGTGGGAGCAAAATCCTAATTCAGCGATTTTATCTGACAAACAGTGAAATACAGACATGCGTTTGTGTTTTAGGGTCCTCTTTGAACTGCTGTGGCGGGATTACTTTCGATTTGTAGCCCTGAAGTATGGCAGAAGGATTTTCTCATTAAGAGGTGCGTATGGATCACCATGTTTGGAGAGAAAAGGTACAATCTTACAACAGGGAAAGTTGTGTCACCACCCAGGGATGTTGCTGGAGGCTTACTATTAGCACAGAAGTGCCTCAACACCATGATGTTGGACACTGCGTAGACACTGAGACTTTTTCCTCAAATCTGATTAGAATGGGGAGGATTGTTAGCACACATCACTGGGAAGCAACAGCCTTGCACTACATAGGAATCGGGTTCAGCTCCAGACCCTGTGACTTAGTACAGGTGTCTACACACGAAATGGGAGTCTGAACTCTTGGTGCAACAACAAATATCTAGTCCATATAGTCAGGAAACCCTACAGCTGATGCCTGTGCCAGGTGAGCTCTTCTCTGTGTGATGTAGCTGCCCACGCTTCAGCATGCAGCACTGTTTTAGATGCCTCAGGGCAGTCTGCCTGGCATCCAGCTGTGGCTGCGGAGGAGCACATCTCCCTTAGAGCTTTTGTCACATATGCCAGGCCTCTGTGGCTGTTTCAAATGGCTTTCAGCATCTCAGATGACATTGGACACCAGTGGTGGGCCTGAGCTTAGATGTCTGGAGCTAGAGCCAAGTCATCCCTGCTGCCTGCGTTCCGCTGTACAGAGGACTGTAATTACCATTGGTCTCCTGCAAACATAAAGTCACCCCCCTCATCTGTTCCTACCCCACTGCAGGAGCAAACTGTTACCAGGGGCTTCTGCCAGGGAATTCTGGGTTTGACACCTGCTACAGAAACATTGCATATAAACACTGTCCTGGACTAAAACTGAACAAGACAGTAGCTTGGGCCAGAGCACATGGAGTATCTTCATTCTAATGTCAACTAAAGTGCCTTTGGCTGTCATTGTTTTATTAACTGCCTGTGTCAGCATTTGCCTTCATTAGCAGCTAATTTTTTCCCTGATAGGGCTTCAAAGTAAAGAGGTTGCCTGGAAAAAGGACCTGCAGCTTTTTGACTGTTGGAAAGGTCAGTAGAAACCACAGTTTTGGCTAAGTGTGCTTCTGGTTTCCATCTGTCTGCATGCTAACATGGGCTCTAACACTGACTCAGATTTATGCAGGGGAATTGTCAGCACGACCAGGGCCTGTCATTTAAACTGTTACCACCAAACAAGAATCCAGCCCCTCACTTCAGTGTGAGTGCAGGACACTTGGCTTCACTTCTGAGACTGAGCACGGTGCAGGAGCAGGCCCTCAGGGTGTATATATATATCATGAATGGCCAGGCTCTGTCCGGCTGGCACACTTCCTGAGGTGCACTGCAGTTAGATTTTCCTGCCCAGCAGGAAGTGTTTATGACCTGGTGGTCCCTTCTGTTTAGTCACACGGAGGCTGACCAGCCCTTCTTACCAATGCTAGATTGCCATGCCTGCTACATCTCATTCTTCTGATTGATTTTGGTTAGAAGCTTAGAACAGTGTTGGAATTAATCACATCTTTTGTTATGCCAATGCCTTCTAATATCCTTGCTTTTCTTTAGCTTTTATAACTTTGTTGTCACATGAATAGCAAGTATAGTATCTTAAAACTTGGAGGGACTGACAGGTTAAAGTATCAGAATCAGTAAAATACACACCTATATATCTTTCTTCACGTTAATGCCATGTGTATCCATTTGTACACAGGTACAATAAATCTCCTCCTTAACAATAGATAAGGCTGTCTACTTTTCAGGTACTAACCCTCGGGACTTGTCCAATACATCCCTCTCTGCTATTAGTTATCTGTCAAGAATCTTTCTGTTCTTCACCCATCTCACTATTGTCTGTATATTTATTTTGCTCTGCAAAATTCCAGTCTGAGATTTTTCTGTTTTTTTTCTTGACAAAAATTCTCCTCATTTTAATTTTCACTATAATTTCCCATTTCATTTCCAGTGGATCTTAGTGGGTGCACACCCCCTTAACCTCACTGAAATCTCTCCCTGCCACTTTGGCACTGTCTTACCTGCTCTGATGGCTGTGAGTGCATGACCACAGGTTGGTTTATGAGTGCCCAAAAATGTCATCATGTCCCAGCACTGTCTTTTGTCTCTGCAGAGGGTAAAACAGGGGTTCCTTTTGTGGATGCCAATATGCGAGAGTTGGCTGCAACAGGCTTCATGTCTAACAGAGGGCGGCAGAACGTCGCCAGCTTTCTCACCAAGGACCTGGGTCTGGACTGGAGGATGGGAGCAGAATGGTTCGAATACCTGCTGGTAAGACTGAACCCTTGTATATCTGGAGTGGCTTGTCCTCCCTGCCCTGAGTGACAGGCAGGAGCTCAGCTCTGCCTGATAACGGATGGTACAGAAGACGATCAGTAATTTTCGGTCTGATAGAAGTGCAGGTATAAACTGCTTGGTATGTACTTCCCAGAGCTCATGCAAGAAGAAGGAATTTTGCCACAGTGAAGCTGACATCAAATAAGATGTAGTGGTAAATTCGCAGTGATAGTTTTGATCCTCCATGTAGGGTTTTAGCCAGAGTTCTGCCACACTTGGGAACACTTTCAAACATCAGTTATGTTAACAGTGCTCTGATTTGCTCACTCCAGAGGCTGGGGAGGAGAACAGCCCAGAAATAGAACATAAAAAGAAATGTGTTGTGGCCACTGATGCCAGTGTTGGCACAGTATCTTTGCATTGATTACTCTGGACAGGGAAGCCATCTAGTTAAGAACAGTCAAGTATGGACAATAGCTGGGTCAGCTTCCAGAGAGCTCCACCCTGGCTTTAGGCATCCTTCTTCATGCTGGCAGTCATGGGTCTCCCTGCCAGCTGGGGCACCAATTCATTTCTCATACGCCAGTCAGCAGTCATGTAAACTCAGTTAATAGCTGGGCTGCTTCTCCATCCTTCAGTCCCCAGTTGATGTTCCCCCAAGTGATACTGATGGACAGAGTGCCAGTAGCACCATGCTGAGTGGTGAAAACTGAGGCTGAGGAGGTCAATCTGCATGAAAAGAAATAAAATCTGAAACCTTCTCACCATGTTCCAGTATTTAAAAAGGTGACTACAAAGCAGATGGAGACTCCCTTTTTAAAAGGAGTCACATGGAAAAGATGAGGGGTTATGGGCACAAGTTACTCCTGGGGAATTCTGACTAGACACAAGAGGAAAATTTTTCACACTGAGAACAATCAGCTATTGGAATAATCTTCCCAGGGAAATGGTGGGTTCCCCAACACTGGGCACTTTTAAGATTCAGCTGTACATGGTCCTAGGACATCTAGTTTATGTCATGCTTTGCTTAGGAGGATGATCCTTGAGGTCCCTTCCGACGTGGTATTCTAGGACTCTGATATGTTCATGTCTGTCCTGTGGATTGAGCCACTGGGATAGTTTCAAATGTTTTGTAATATCTGGGTTTTGATTGCATCTATCAGCTATGGCTTTCAAAGCAGTTAGGAAGGTGACTTCATTTCACAGAGAGAGCTTCATGTACAGGCAAGCCTTGTACTCTGGATTAAGAGCTGGGAGTCAGGAGCTGAGGCTTTGCTCTGACGGGTGGGCAGCCTTGGGTTCCTCAGCTAGGAGCTCGGCTCACTTTGCAGTCAGGCGAGAAGGCCAAGGAAAATCCCAGGTCCTATTCCCCAAGTGAGGAAGACCCTGGAGGTCTCACACCAGAAAGACGCAACCTGGGTTACATACCTTTATTCATATGGGCATGAATGATACCAGCCTTGCTGGAAGCAGGATTTAGCACTCTTACCTCAAGAAGCCCCAGATGCTGACTGCCACTGTAGGCTGGCGTGGCACATCCTGATCCTTGTGTCCTTTTGTCCCTTCCTTTCAGCTTGTGCCACACTGATGCATTGCTAGACAATTTACGTTACTGTTACTTTAAGCTGGTGGTACCTCCAGAGTGGCATAGAGGAGACATCAATCTGATGGGGGAGATATGGCTATAGAATGGCAGAGGCAAGTACAGAACTGAAACTGGTCTTGCTTGCCTCTAAAGAGGGAAAGCAATGCATATTTAATCTTTGATACTTCCAGCAAAGGCCCACTGACTGTTTGTGCCTACCTGTGAAGAAAAAGGTGTTTGTCATCCACACCAGATGGGCAGGGAGACTAAGGCTCTCTGAAGCCAGGAGAAAGGCCAGAGACCTCTGGTGTCCTGAGTAGAATAAATCTCAGCTATGATTTCATGCACAGGGTCAGGCCCGAAGGAAAGGGAGAGAAACAAACAGAAGAGAATGCCAGGAAGGGGCAAGGCTGAGGGGGAAATGAGCCTGCTTTCTCCAGTCCCCTTAGATTTGCCCTCACCTCCCACAGATGCTTTCCTGCATGCTAATTGCACAATCAGGCCTCCGATGGCATCTTTCTTCCCCTCCTTATCTGCCCAGCCAGAAGAAGTGCTGTGGGAAGGGAAAGCACAGTGAGCGTAGCTGGATGTGGATCACCCTGACCCCAGCTCTCACTGGCTTTGCAGGGAAAGGGGAAGGGACCTTGTCAGACCCCATTCCCCTGTGCCTTCTGCCATCTGGGTGCGTTTAGCTGCTGGCTTTGAGGAGTGGCTGAGATTTTGGAAGCATCACCGTGTGGCGTGTCTATTGCTGCAGGGAAGGCACAGCACTGAACCTGCCGAGTGACATGTCTTTGCACACTCTTCCTGCTGTGCCTGCCAGCTTTTGCAATGCCGACAGCCCTCTTGGGAAGGCCCAAAGGTCCCACACCTATTTGCTATCACTGCCACTCCCCTCCCGAGCTAGGTTTGAATTGTCCTACAGCTGGAAAGCTTCTGATGCTGGATTTGAGCCACCCTGTACAGCCGAGGAGCTCTCAGACTGGGCCTTGTTCTCCTCTCATTTGCGCCTGTTTCAGGAGTCTTGCTCCAGTTTCCATAAGCATCCTTGAGAGCACGTGCAACCTACTGAGCACGTCAAGAGAGCTCAAGTGATTCCCATAGCAAAGCACATCTCTCTGCCAAGAGTTGAGGCTTATCGTAGAACCATAGAATGGTTTGAGTTGGAAAGGACCTTAAGATCATCCAGTTCCAATCCCCCTGCCGCGGGCAAGGACACCTCGCACTAAACCATGTCACCCAAGGCTCTGTCCAACCTGGCCTTGAACACTGCCAGGGGTGGAGCATTTTCCTCTTCTTTGGTCAACCCATTCCAGTGCCTCACCACCCTCACTGTAAAGAACTTCTTCCTTATACCTAACCTGAACTTTTCCTGTTTAAATTTAAACCCATTACCTGATGAAGGTTGAGTATAGCAGGGAAAAAACTTTAGTGTTTGTATTGATTGCATCTTCATACACTCTGTGTGGTCACTCCATACAGTCCACATTAGACTTGTCTCCAACCTGCCTAGTAGGATCTGCAGATGTGGTTTTGTTCACCTGTTGTTCTCTGGGTAACTGGTCAGAAAGAATTTTGTCTTGTATTTGGAATGTAGTGGGCTACTGTTTCTTGGCATATGAGCACTCAAAAGCTAGGGCTAGTTGTCATGAAGTCTACCACATGATGGCAGAAAGAGAAGGATTTATTTTCTGTTTAGAAAGGAAACTGAGAAAAAGACTTTGGTTGGACTTTTACCTGTCTCATTGACCTAAGGACCATGAAGTGAAGTAGCCTGGGAAGCTGATCTCAGCTGTAGAAAACAGAATCATGGAATCGGTTGTGTTGGAAGGGACCTTAAAGCCCATCCAGTTCCAGCCCCCTGCCACAGGCAGGGACACATTCCACTAGAGCAGCTTGCTCCAAGCCCTGTCCAGCAGCCATGCAGCACAGTGCTCTTCTGAGCCAGGCGGCCATACGTATAGGGGAGAGCTCTGACTACCCCCGTGTAACCAGGCTGATTCTCATGAAAGGAGTTTTTCCTTTGAGATAAAAGGTGGATGAAGAGAGAAGATTCACCAAGGGCCACCACCTCATCTTACTGTTTTCTTCCTCTGTTCTCAAGGTGGATTATGATGTTTGTAGCAATTACGGCAACTGGTTATACAGCGCTGGTGTTGGCAACGACCCACGGGACAACAGGAAGTTTAACATGGTTAAGCAAGGCCTGGATTACGATAGCAATGTAAGTCTTGTTCGGCTGCCTTACAACAAATAGTGCAGCAAAGCATCTGTGATAGTTTCAGGGAACAGAGGGGGTCAATCTGCTGTGCAGATACTGTTGCAAAAGCCATTCTGTGATCTCCTCCTTGCTAACAGTCAGGCAGGTTCCTTGTTGTACAGGAAGATCTTGTGTTTAGAGCCTGCTGCTGAAACCAAAGAAGCTGGTGCTCTGTACACCCTCCCTGCCCTGCTGCTGGTCTGTGCTTAGTGTTTCATCACCACTTCTTCTGGGTAACAGCCACATCCCAACAGTATCTCACACAGCCAGTTCCTCGAGCACAGAGCAGCTTCTCAGAGAACTCACAAGTGACAAGAGAGATGGAGCTGCTCCTTGGGAGCTTCTGGAGAGTAGATTAAACCTGTGACTCCTCTGGCTCTCCTCTGTAAGTGGTGGGAGCAGGTAAATCACCCTTTCCACGTGCTTAGCCAGAGTTTACATACTGAGTTGCCTGTTTCCTCCCTGTTCTTCAGTTTCAGGTAAGCTGCACTCTTGCCTTTTGGCACTGTAGCATGCAGGACTTAGCAAGGAATCAGAAATTACTCCTAGGAGGAGACACAGCAGTAGAGTTAATGGGCGAGATTCAGGGGCAAAGAGGGGTTCAACTTGCCAAGCACAAAAGTGTGCAACCGAGTTTCTTTCCTTCAGTCACTGGAAAGAAAAAAAGACTTTTTGGAAGTGACTTTATATCACTATGTCCTAAATAGGGCAGGGGAACTGTACCCAAAAAGCACCTGTCTCCCTCCTCTGCCTGCAGAGTAAACCTGGGAGAGGAGCTCCAGCATCCAGGTCTCTGTGTTGAGGCACTAATTTTGGGTAGAGGGTTTAGCAGGAGGGGCTAAGGCTTGACAGAGGTAGCTGATGCTGTATTACACCAGCTGCTTCACCTGGAAATCGGACTTCTTCCTTTCATGTTAAGAAAGACCCTTGCCAGGAAGCACTTATAGATTGTAACTGAACGGATACTGTCCCTTTGGTTGTGTTTTCAGGGGGATTATGTGCGGCTGTGGGTCCCAGAACTACAGGGCATAAAGGGAGCAGATATCCACACCCCTTGGGCACTGAGCAGTGCTGCTCTCTCGCAGGCAGGAGTAGCTCTAGGTGAGACATACCCACAGCCAGTTGTGACAGCCCCGGAGTGGAGCCGATACATCAACCAGAGGCCTGTGAGTACTGGGAAGGTTGGGATGGGGTGGGAGGGCTCCAGGCGCCTGCTCTGCACCTGTAGGAGTGTCTGGATTCTGGTTTTCTTTCTCAGGTATGATGGGAAAAAATGACTTTAATGCAAAGTAATGTTACCTCATAGCAGAGGAAGGTCCAGCTCTGCACAGGGTCTATTTAGTCCAGCCAGGGCTATTTAGCAATGTCTGTCCTACCAAACTAAACATGGCTGAGGCACAAGCCCAAGTACTGACCCCCTGTCCTCCAGACAGTGACAGTTAATGTAACTCCCCAGCACTATTTTTGCCAGGGCCAACAAGCACCTTCCAGAACCTTATCCAAGCATAATTTGAGCATATCAAACGCTTAGGACTGTCACAAAATCCAGTCCACGCTATATCATATGGACATATAGTGTGCCAGGCCGGTTTGTTTTGGGGCTGAAGCATGAACCATGCATGTTTGGTTTACTATTTTCTAGGTAGCTTTTCTTAGTCAGGTTTTTCTTCCTGGACATACATAGAGCCAGATATACCCACTGGCGAAAGATGTAAATTTTAGGTGCTTTCTTTATCCCATCAGCTTTGTATAGACAGCAGGGCTCAGACAGAGAGTGTGCCCCTCACAGCATCCTTCCCTGCCCTCCAGACCTTTCCAATGGCAAGCAGGGAGGAATGGAGCATCTCTGGATGCCTCCACTGGCCTAATCACCCCCAACGCAGACAGACAGAAGAGTCAAAGTTGCTGCTCAGCTTCTACTCTCTTCATGAGGTCAAAGTAAAACCAACCAACCTCCTACCATGCTTGAGGGCATCCCAACTGGAGCCAGCAACACCAGTAAACATGGGGACTGGCTCTTGCACTTTGCTTTTTGGGTCTACCTCCCCTTTAGAACGGCGACAGATTAAGATGTGTATCCCGCAGTATGTCAGGATTCGTACCTGCTGCCTGGGCTGCTGTTCTTGGAGGAGATGAGTATGGAAGGAAAGCGCTCTGCCAGTCTGGGTGGAGTCAGTGGTGGTGGAGCTGGAAGGGAAGAAGAAATAGATGTAACCAATGGTTGTGTATGTCATGGGGTTTTCATTATATTGTCTTCCCCCATGAATCCTCCCTGCCTCCTCCCCAGTAAGGATACTTCGGGAAGGCTCAGATTTAGTCATCATACTATATTCAGTGAAGAATGAAGCATGTCTTTCTTTCAGGTTTCAATCCCAAGGTGCAGTACCAAGTTCTCATGCCAGATTTCTTTACCATGAGTGGAATGTTTTGCGGAAGCAAAGCCTTCCGCTTCCAGCCATGCTGTTGAAGGGCCTGCATTATCACCCTTCTGTTTAAGAGTCATCTGAGATCAGAGAAGGGATTTTGTGAAGGAGCCCCTTGATGAGACACTGCTTTGAGGCAGTGATAAAACCCGAACCCAAAAAGCTCCTCTGTCAGGCAGGAGTTCTGTTCTGATCAATGTTCCAGCTCACCCTGGGCTCTGTGGGCCTGCGCTGCCACACTGTGCTTGTGGAACTGACATACTGCTGGGAGGAACTGTAGGCCCAGTGTCACTGAGGCCTGGAGAAGCATCCTCCTACCCGTACCTCCAAGCAGAGTATCAAAATACCTTTGCAAATACAAGCTCACACCTTACCAGAAGCCCTAGTTTTCTCAGTCCAAGCCTAGAGCTGCCAGGCCTCCCCGCCTTCTTAGTGAACTTGGGAGTAGAAATGCTACTTCCACATTTTTCTGCACGTCAGGGGTGCTTTGTGATCAGACTCGCTCTGCAGTATGGGTGAATATCTCACAGTTCATCTTTCATCTGCCGCAGGGAAGAAGTCCCCATGCCAGGGGCAGGAGAGGACCTGCACGCCCGCCAGTGCAGCACAAGGACAGAGGGATAGATTTTTACTTTTCTCGCAGGAAAGATGCACGATGAAACCTGTCCACCCGTGAGCCTGCGGGGGAAGTGCTCAGGGGGAGGTTTCACTGCTGAAGATGCCAGGGGAGCGGTTAATCTTGATCCAAGCCAATGATACAAGTCTGGCAGCAGCAGAGTGACCGGGGATCTGCCTGTTCGGTGTTCCCAGGGACACAAGCTGGATGCGGGTGTGTGGAGGTTGGGTATTAGCACCAGTTGTGATCGGATCTTGTGTTTTCCCTTTGGTGCTGAGGCTGTGAGCTCCTGGCCAGTTCACCTGCTGCTCCCCAGGAGCGGCTGCCCTTCAGTGCTGAGCCTCTGACTGCCACAGGCAGTGTACTGCTCTCACCTTTGTAAAGTCCATTGGTTGAAAGGGGCTGTCTAACTGATATTCATGAACCAAAATGGTGTGGCCTTTCTGTTTGGAGTAAGTGTGGCTGCTTTTCCAGAGCCTCTTGCCACTGGTGCTTACGGCTGTTGCAGCTAGATTTCTATCTCCCTTTACAAACTGGAGCAGATGATGTGGCAAGTGTTCAGGCAGAACTCTCTCTGATTTTCATGGTTTAAAGCTTTACAACTACCAATCATGCAATTAAAAGTTTTGCTACTGGAATATTTTGTTTTCCTCATTTCCACAGAAATCCACAGACAGGGTGAGACTTCAGAGGATGTTCTCCTACTGTGTCTCCTACAGTACTTTGGAGAAACAGTAAGTTCCTCTTGAAAACTGTCCTGGAGTCCTTCCAGCATCAGGTTGCTTGCGGTACAACCCTGGAAGCTGGACACTGTTCGGTTCATAGCTGAGAACTGCGTTTTGTACTCAGCATCCACAATCAGTTCAAAACAGTTCCCTGGCCATTTTTATTACAGTATCACAGAATGGTTTGGGTTGGAAGGGACCTTAAAGCTCATCCAGTCCCAACCGGCAAGGACCCCTTCCAGTAGACCAGGTTGCCCCAAGCCTCGTCCAGCCTGGCCTGTATGCATCCATCATGGGGCGACTATGAGGGGAATGGCGTTAAACAGCCTTAGGGACAGCTCTGGGGCAGAAGCGCCTCCGCTGACCCGCCCCACGGGCTGCCCCAGCTCTCCGTTAAGGAGGGAGCGGGCCGAAGCCCACTGCTGTAACCCAGCTGTAAACCAGCGCTCTTCTCCGCTGGACCGAGCCCAGCGTCGAGCGCGGCCCCGCGCACCCCGCGGAAGGAAG
>NW_009910149.1:0-316 GCF_000696875.1 Nestor notabilis
GAACATGTGTGTGCATGTGTGCACATGTGTGTGCACATGGATGCTGTGTGTGCCGACACAGCTGTGCCGTGCCCTGAGGGATGTGTGTGCATGTATATGTACACCCGTGCAGTGCAGCGTGTCCATGTGCAGCCGTGCCATGCACATGCGTGTGCCGGGGTCGTGCCATGCACATGTGTGTACCAGAGCTGTGCCATTCACATGCGTGTGCTGGGGCCATGCACCGCTGCGTGGGGTGTTCGTGCTGGTGCCCCTGCACCTCCCGTGCCCATGTTCCCGCACCCCAGGGTCGATCACCCCGTACTGCAGCAGGTCT
>NW_009910150.1:0-3144 GCF_000696875.1 Nestor notabilis
AGTGCTGATAAATCGTGCAGAGAATTGTGGCTATTTTCCTCTTTTTCACACTCGGTTTTCAGTGTACCCCTACTACAATGTCCGTCTCTGAGTCATGTGTGTAGATGGGGCGGTTTTGAGACTTTTCCTCTCCATGGATGTTCTGCATCTCATTGATGTCCTCACGGGCACCAGGACTTGGAGGAGTCACAAACACCATAGTAAGAAATGACTAAAAGTACAGCCCAAGAGGTGACACAGGGATCACAAGCACAAATAGGTGTATTTTTCTGCAGCTTGCCCACCCTCAGAGAAAGCACCACTTGCACCACAGTGTGAGGAGCTGCTGCTACACCTACAGCCCCACGCACAGGCAGCCCAGGGCTCCACTGCCAGACTCCTGGGGCATTGGCGCAGCCCCACACCAAACCTCACCTCCCACTGGGTCAGTGAGGACCAGCTGCTGTGACCCAGTGAGCAGCAGAGGAAAGAATACCTGTCTTAGATGGCTAAATCAGGGTGTGCATCACGGGTCTGTTAGTAAAGCAAAGCAGCACCCAGCAGCTACCAGCACCCACAAGCATGCCAGCTACCTAAAAGTCCTACTTTTTCCTTATTGCCCCACAGGAACAAGCACCTGAGGAGCTGCAGGGCTGGGGGCTCTGCAAAGCATCCTATGCCCAGGAGATGCAGCTAGATGATTCTCATCTAGCAAAGGACAAAGTTAAACCCGACTCACTGTAGAGACAGTCACCACTGCTTCCTTCATGGGATACACCAGAAAAGACACTGTCCTACCTGGATTCACAGCTCCAAGAGAAACAGAATCCTTCCCACAGCCTCCAGCACAGCCCCTCTGGAGTGGGTTTTAAGGCTCCTGGCAATTGGGGATCATTACTGGTAAGGGTGGGCAGCTGCTGGCTGGGGGAGCTGGTGGAGGGGCTGGGGTCTCTGTACCCTGAGGCACAGGCACTGGGGTCTGCTACATTCCTCCCTATGCAAGGATCAACTCTTTGCCTTTGTTTATGCTCTCAAAACCAGCTCATCACCTCCTAAAACAGGGTAACCCTTCAATTAGTCCTTAACTGGTTTCATTTTTTCCTGCCATTCAAACTAATTAGAGCTCCCTGTCAGTGTCCTGCTCCCTGGCTCTAGTCAGGGTTTTGGTGTAGGTACATGGAGCAGGCACCAGAGCCTGACTCTGTGTGTCTGATACACCCCAGGGCTGGGGCAGCCCCACCTCCACCTCCCCTCCACCTTCTCTTCTCCACACTAAACCCCCCAGGTCCCTCAGCCCTTCCTCATCACACTTGTGCTCCAGGCCCTGCACCAGCTCCACTGCCCTCTGGCTCCACTCCAGCACCTCAATGTCTCCTGCAGTGAAGGGCCCAGAACTGATGAACATCCACACCTCCCAGGCCAGCCATACCTCCCACAACACCAATACCACCTGTGCCTCGTACGCTGCCCACACTGCCCATCCATCCCCTTCTTCCCTGTGTGCAGGACACCTCAGTTTGGCAGACTAATACCCCCATGGCTACCCTGAAGCCCTGCAGCGTGGGTCGGTGGTAGACATCCCCAGCCGCAGTGTGGGCACGGTCCAGCAGGCACTGACCAAAAAGGAGCTTCAGGAAGCCAAAACGCACCTTCTGCACAGGAAGGGGGAACGTGGAAAGACAGAGACCCATGAGGGGGTCACAAAGAGCTGAAGTGGGGGCTTGGTGCCAAGCCAGGAGCTGGGGCAGGACATGCTGGTCCTGTCAATGGAGCTGAGCAGGAAAAAGTGCTTGTTTCTGCTCTTCAGTGCTTGTTTCTGCTCTTCCCAACACCAGAAACATTCAGTTGTTCTGCATTGTTAAAAAACAATGCACTGTAAAAAGGGGGGAAAGGCTGCTCCTCCTGTGTGTGTTCCACAGGGCTGGAGGGATGCGGGGACCACTTGCATTAACCTGCACTGGTGATGTGCCTCTCAGGAAAAAAAAACCCTCTGTCTTAGCTCACTGACATCATAGTTATCAGATAGATCATTTTTATGGATTATGTCTCGCAAGGGCAACATTTTAATGAATCATAGAATTAAATGTTTGCCAGGATTTCTTTACAGAAGAGCTCAATCCCAGCGGGTGCATCCATCACCTTCATCAGCTGCCTGCCAGAAACAGCCTCTGTAACCTGCACCTTGAAATGAGCTGGAAGGGGAATCTGACTTCTTCTTCATTTGCCACTAGTAAATGCAGCACTTACATGTAAATCACCGAGACCAGTGGGGTTTGCGTAAGTCTTTTAACGACACTGGGTAGGTTCTGTGTGTGCAGAATAGTGAGAAATACTTCAACTAAAGTTAGTAAAAACATGGATTTTTTTTCCAGAATGACTGGAGATCTGTGACATGTCAGACAGGATTTCAGACCCATTTTCAAGGTCACCATGAGACTACCTAGTGTGCATTTACTGTTGATAATGTCCAACTACAAGGTTAGACTGAACACTGAGGTTTTGTCATGTCACACATAGAATCACTACTGTAGCTTTAGCAAAACGCAGTCAGAAATGCTATATATGTCATTTTCCTAATGTCAGAAAATCAGCTTTATATGATACTAGATGTTATACATAAAACACAAGTGGTGGTATCTTCTGTAGAGTTAAAGGAAAAGTTTATGAAACTTTTATTTTTAAGGCCAGGTTGGACACAGGGGCTTGGAGCAACCTGCTCTAGTGGAAGGTGTCCCTGCCCGGGGCAGGGGTTGGAGCTGGAGGAGCTTTAAGGTCCCTTCCAACACAAACCAGTCTGTGAGTCTACAAAGAGACCCTGAAAAATCAGGATTGGTGTCTGTGGATGGTTTGGAGGCAGGTATGATGCTCACTGAGACGGGGACCACCTCTGAGCACTAGGCAGCACCCACACTGCGCTGGCAGCACTGGCCCCCGTGGCACGGAGCATGCTGAGGAGCACTTGCCTCCCATCCCTCTTGCTTGCAGAGGCAGGTCATGCTGCTGCAGTGCCAGGTTGTTGCTGGGTGGGGAAGGAGCCGTGGGTGCTTCACACACAGACATGAGCAGGTTCCGAGGAGCGGCTGGCACCCACCCCAGGAGCAGTGAGTGGATGGTAACTGCAGCCCCTGCACTGGTCCACCGGGGACAGGCAATAAAGCAGCAGGA
>NW_009910150.1:3175-5084 GCF_000696875.1 Nestor notabilis
CACAGTTCCTCCTTCCCTGAGCCAGGCCTGCCAGGGGCCACAGAGGAGCGAGTCTGACCCGCCTCCAGCGCTGCCTCTGCGGCAGGAGCTGTGCAGAAGGTTGATGAGCTGGACCAACGCCTTCCAGTCAGATGACTGCTGCATCCCTGACATCCGCACATGTGGAAAGATCCTTGTTCATGTCATGAGTTCATGAACATCCTTCAGATGGCGTTCGTTTCCTTTTTTTTCAAACTCTGAAGTCCAAACTACTCGAAAGGTTCAATTTCTCACTCCTTTTCCTGTAAAAAGCCTTTTAGAATACTTCGAGTACATCCCAGTCTCCTTTCTATCCCCCAAAGAAAACAAAACAAAACTAAAGACATATTTGCTCACAGGAATAAACTGTCTTTCCCTGCTGCAGGTTAAGTGGGGCTTTAGGATGCTGTGGGCAGCAGCAGCTGAAGCACTCAGGAGTCACTGCTGAGGGTGACTGGCACAGCTCTGCTCCTTCACTGGTGCAGGAGTGTGTCTGTCTGCAGTGAGGCCGAATGGAAAGGGAGATCTGGCTTGTGACTGAGGGTTTGAGTTTGGGAGAAAACTCAATAGTACAGCCGTAAAAGAAATGGAGAGTGTGCAACTGGGGACAAACTCGTGCTCCCAAGAATGTCAAACCCAAAGTATCTGTAGGAAAGGGTCTTACCACAAGTTCTGATTGATCTGGGGTTGGTTTGCCCCAGAATTGGTGCAGAATTCACTATCGGTGCAGAGCCCAGTAACTGCATATTCATTTGATCTTTCCTCTGCTGAACTCAGAGCCCAGGTCCCACCTTCACACAGGTTTCAGAAAACCATTGTTGAGAAGAAAGTGATGTGAAGTTTGAATTTGGAGCTGCCTCTCAAGGCAGCTTTTCCAAAGCTTTGTGTTCTGAAAATGTCCTGCTCCGGTACTCATGTACCTGTGAACATTGCCCAGTGTGCACCATCATGAAATCCTACCTGTCTGTGTTTGAAACCATGCTTTCCCCATCCAAGCTTTACTTTTTCATGCTCCAAATCTTTTCCCAGTCTGCATCAAAGCCTTTCCTAAATAGCTCTCCTCTTAGTAGTGGAAAATTACAGTCGGGAGTTTTTAGGAGCCGGCAGCAGAGGATGTGACCTCTCATAGCATGCCCTGGAATGTGTTGCAATGTTACTGGAAATTTTAGAGACAAAAATGACACCACTGTGAGTCAGTGAAGCGCGGTCACGGCGGGGCACTGCCCTGCGCGGTGCCTGCCTGCGCTGCTCTGAGCCCTGAGCTGGCGCGCGCCGGCTCCGACCCCTGCTGCTGCGTGAGCTCCGTGTCCATGTAAACAGGTAAAAGCTGGATTTCAGGCACCGGCTGATCCCTGAGGAAGGGGACGGCCCTTCTCCCATCACCCCATCCCGTGCCCAGCTTCCCGCCCTGCTGCACCCCTTGTCGCATGGCAGAGCTCATCCTGCGCCCCATCACCCAGTGCCTGCCCCAGTCTGAACCACGCCGGCTCTCCCTGAGTCTGACACACACTCCACCAGGACCTGGCCCTGTGCTCACTCACAGAACATAGTTCATGGGGCGTCATTTCATGGGTGTTGCTTTTCCAGCCTCCCTCGCCACCCCACACACTCTGGTGGGCAGAGGAATGGGTTTGATTAGTCCATGTTGATAAATCACAGTGGAGCCTTACAGTGCTATGTACATAAAACTGTATATAGAGATGCATCACATCCCAGCTGGGTAAGGAGCTACTTTACTCCTGATTTAGTAGGCTGTTCACAGACTCTGGCAAGTCTGTTTTGTCTAGCTGCACTTGCAGATCTTTCAGAACATGGTGTATTTAACTTGCAGCATTGTGTGGCTGCCCCGGAACGTGCACGGTCTGTATGGTGGGGGGGGATCTGCCTTTCT
>NW_009910150.1:5116-6738 GCF_000696875.1 Nestor notabilis
GGAGCATGTTTCCTAGGAAGATTCTGAGACATTTAGTTTCACATCTTTGTTACCACATGCTACTGATAGACATCTGCATTCTGTAATCACCTAGGTGAGAAATAACATGGTAACGGATGGAAGAGATCACAGCTACTGGACACCAGAGGTGATGTTCTTAGATAGATGGTTCCAAATTGATTGCTGGGGAAGGAGATTAAAGGAAAAGTCATTGCAACAGCGCAATAAATTATTTCTGAAATGGGGGGAGTCAACAATGATGATATAAAACATGGCTCAAAAGCACGTAGCTCCATTCGAAAACTGTTCTCTAATGTGCAAGCAACTGCCATGTTAGTCACAGGAGAGTCACGTTTTGATGACTGGAGGAAGCCAGGAGCCAGCTGGGAGCTGAACACTGCGGCAGGGAGAAACCAGGGGGCTCGGAAGGGCCAGGCTGCAGCTCTCGTTTGCTCAGCACTAGCTCTGCTGCGGGAAGCAGAAGTCAGGGTTTGGCACTCAGTTACAGGAGCACACAGCAAATGCACCCTGGCCCCCCCCGGCTCACAGGCAAACCTGGAGCCGGGGGGCTGCTGGAGCCAGCGGCGGGATTGTCTCCGTCACATTTTGTACGTGGGAAACAGGCAATTTAATAAATGTGCAATCTAGAATTATAGGGGAGGGGTTTGGCCACTCAACATAGTGCAGGTGCTTTGAGTCCCAACCCGAATATTTTTATACCAGCTAATTTTGTCTCGTGTGAGATGGAGCCGTTTCCATGAGGAAGGTTTCACCATGTGTGCAGCCCGGTTTAGCACTCACAGTTAGCACAAGCAGGGATTATTCTTCACCGGGTGAGCAGATGCTGGGTCTGCAGCAGCTCCGGCCCCCGCGGCACGTCACTGGGGGCTGTTGGGAAGCACCAGGAGGGATGCTGCTGCTGAAGTGAGCACAGGCTGGAGAAGGGTGATGCTCACTGTGCTGCAGGGAGGGATTTTCCATTGCTGGAAAGGCTCCAGCTCCTGAAACATGGACAAACAACAGCATACAAAGAGCCAGGGAGTGAGCCCTGAGTTCTGCTGCTTCTTTTCCAAATCTGCTGAGCCACTGGGATGAGCCTCCCACATCCCTCTGCTGGGCCCATGTTCCATGTTCTGCACCCCTGGCTGCTCAGTTCCTTTGGCACAACACTTGAGCAAAGAGTATTGGCTGTTTCCAGCTGTGAACTTGTCCTTGCTATATGGGTCCGTAATAGGCAGTGTTATTGCAATAAACAACCTTTCTGTGCAAATAGACCTTCCTGGAAGGCCGTGCCCTGAAGAGCACCGTGCAGCCTGTTGATCCCTGGAAGGAACCTTAAAGCTCACCCAGCTCCAACCCCTGCCACGGGCAGGGACACCTTCCACTAGAGCAGGTTGCTCCAAGCCCCTGTGTCCAACCTGCCCTTGAACACTGCCAGGGATGGGGCAGCCACAGCTTCTCTGAGCACCCTGTGCCAGAGCCTCAGCACCCTCACAGGGAAGAGCTTCTGCCTCAGAGCTCATCTCAGTCTCCCCTCTGGCAGCTTAAAGCCATTCCCCTTGTCCTGTCCCTCCATCCCTTGTCCAAAGCCTCTCTCCAGGTTTCCTGGCGCCCCTTTAGTC
>NW_009910150.1:6892-16849 GCF_000696875.1 Nestor notabilis
TATGAAGACAGTCTGAGAAAGTTGGGGCTGTTCAGCCTGGAAAAGAGAAGGCTGCATGGAGACCTCATAGCAGCCGTCCAGTATCTGAAGGGGGCCTACAAGGATGCTGAGGAGGGACTCTTCATTAGGAACTGTAGTGGTAGGACAAGGGGTAATAGGTTTAAACTTAAACAGGGGAAGTGTGGATTCCTGCTCTCGAGTGCTTTGAAGTTTATTTCTGTCTTTCTGGGTTCCCCAAAACAGGACACACCAATTATAATGGTAGCTGTGGGGATGTGGCAGGGAAGGGGTCTGTGCAGCCCAGGGTGACTGTCCTGAGCTGCTTCAGACTGCGTGGTGGTGGCTTGGGTGGAGATCCATAATCAGCAGGTTTCCAGTCCCTCATCCTTCTGCAGAAACTGTTTTAATTGTCTGCTGCACCCTGTGGCTGCTGGACTCGTGCCTGAAGGAAACAGGGTCTGCGGAGGGGCTTCACAGACCAGAGCAGGCAAAACCGTGGTGGTGACAACAGCCACATAAAATCCAGTTTCACCTCCAGGCCCAGACTGGGTGCTCCGGACCTGCTGCAGCCTCCAGAAATGTTGGTAAACTTCTGCATGGGGAGAGCGTTGAGCTGGCAAATGCAGCTACAGGCCCCGCTTTCGGCATGTTTCAGACGTTGGTAACTGGCAACCACCTTCTAGTGCTGGGTAAAGCCACACCAGGCAGAGCCGAGGCAAATCCCAGCCTTGAGTGGGATGAGCACCAGAGCCACAGCCACCGGCCCCCGCCTGCTCCCTGCGCGGGTCCCCGAGCACCCTCCAACCTGCTGTGCCATGACAGAGGATGGCTGTGGCCGTTCACCCAGTCACAGAGGATGGCCATGACCCTGCTCTGAGCTGCTGCAGGGTCCCCATGCCCCCCACGGGGATTGTTTCCTGTGGACGTGGCAGGTAACATGGTGCCGCTGCCCTGCTCCTGCTCCAATCCAAGTGCTCCTCTTCCCTCCTGCCCAGCACTAATGGCTATTCCTTATTTAAGCAGGAGGACGCCACCACCTGCGGCATCACTAAATTTAGTCTGCTGGGAGACAGAAGCAGCATTTTGCTGCTCTGACTTCAGAAGCATCTTCCTTCATTGCCTGCTCTCAGGAGGCCAGTAGAAAACAACCACAGGGAACTATATTCTGATGCAATGAACTACCTCTTGTCCAGCCAGTCACCATCAGCTGCTGTGGCAGCAATTCAGAAATGAAAACATACAAATAGACAGGAAAAAGGTGTTGGAAGCTTTGCTTTTCTGAGGGATTTAGGTATTGCTGGCTAAGCACACCAGTGCCAGCCGAGAGGTGCAGAAAGAGAGCTGGGAAGAGAGCAAGGATGGAAGGCAGGGATGCAGTGGGGCAGAAGGATCCGTTAGGAGCAGGAGCCTGTCTCTCCAGCTGGGAAGAGGCTTCACTCTTGCTACTACAAGCTTCTCAGTGTGTGGCTTATGGGCAGCCTGCACCGTGTTCCCAAGACAACAGAACCCAGACCCACCATGGGGTGGGCAGCACAGACCCGCTGCTCCCTGCGAACGGCAAGGGATGAAGTCACTCTCCTCATTCACCCCCTCACCTTGGGATGCCCTCGGCTGGGTACACAGGGAGACTCTGTCAGTCCCTTTTCTCTGCTTTCCACCCTCTGGCTGTGCTCTGAGAGAGGAAGATGAGGCTTTTAAGACCAGTGGATGAGCCACAGTCTGGAGCTTGTATTTTAAAGGTCGCAGATAATTGTGTCCCGATTTCTGAACAGCTGTTTCCTGGAGGGAATGTCCTTGTGACTCCTCAGAGTGCCTGTGGGACAAATACATCGTGTTTGTACTGGCCTTGAAATCAGCACGTTGCTGTGCAGGTGAGCACCAGCATCCCCAGTCCATCATGAGGTGCACGGCAGGCTTTATCCCTCCCTGGCTCAGTTGCTTATGTAGTTCTAGGATGTGAAGTAGGAAATGGACTATTTTGGGCACTGCCAAGAGCTTGTGTTTTACTACAAGGTAAAAGGCTATTTTGGGACTATTCTGAAAACAAGCCTTAAAATATTAAAAGCCCAGAATACCTCATGGTCTTCTCTTCATCTCTTTGATGGAAAAGATAGAATCGTCGAATCCCAGACTGGTTTGTGTTGGAAGGGACCCTTAAAGCTCCTCCAGCTCCAACCCCTGCCACGGGCAGGGACACCTTCCACTAGAGCAGGTTGCTCCAAGCCCCTGTGTCCAACCTGCCCTTGAACACTGCCAGGGATGGGGCAGCCACAGCTTCTCTGGGCACCCTGTGCCAGCGCCTCAGCACCCTCACAGGGAAGAGCTTCTGCCTCAGAGCTCATCTCAGTCTCCCCTCGGGCAGGTTCAAGCCATTCCTCCTCCAGCCAGCAGAGCTGCTCAGCAATGTCCCATCCCAGCACCATGTACCATGGGAGCAGCCCTGTCCTTCACATACATGTCCTGGTGCCAAAGCAGCCAGATCATGGGTGCAGAAGAGTCTGCCCCAGTATTTAATGTGTATTTTGGATGGGCAGAACCAGGGGTGCAGCCCCCCCCGTGCCCAAGGGCAGAAGCTCCTGTGCTGCCAAGCAGCACAGCTCAGTGCTGCCTGTGGAGCTGGTGAGCAGATGGAAACAGGCCGCTTTGCCAGAGCGCTGGAGGTCGAGATGTGCCTATCTACACAGCACCACTGCCCCTGCATGCCTGCTCTGCTGTGCTTTTCAAAGCCCTTCAGCATTCATCCTGGGCTATGACAGCAGAGCACTGCATGCTGTGTGTCCACCTCCATGCAGCACGGGTGGCAGCACTGCAGCACTGCACGCTGTGTGTGCACATCCATGCGGCACAGGTGGCATTGCTGCAGCACTGCATGCTGTGTGTGCACATCCATGCGGCACGGTGCAGCACTGCAGCACACTCCATGCCTCTTGCTGCAGGGTTTGCTGCCCATGGCCTCTATTCCCAGCTTTTTCCTTCTGCTAGAAACATCTGTTGACTCCGTGCCCCACGAACTGCTCCAGGGAGGGATGACCATTTGATTACTAAATGTGTCGTCTCTAGCTCAGTCCTTTGGGAGTGTTACTCATCGAGCACGTCAGGCCTTGAGTAGCTGATGTTGTGTGCTGCAGAGAAGCCACCAGTTGGCAACTGCTGAGGAATGGCAGCCAGAGAGCTTTGGTTTGGAACAGTGGGTCTCCAAATGGAGACAGCACGTGAGGGCTGTGGGTGCAGAGCCCCTGCTGCACTAACGCTGCTCTGGGGCAGAACCACTTGTGTCCTGTGTGGGCACTGAGGCTGGTCCTCGTTTTCAGTTGAGCACTCGCACATGGTGGTTGATAATGTGCACAAGAGCCAGCGGATGCCAACAAGAGGCAGTGCTGCTGCTGCCAGCCTCTGAGCAGCTCAGAGATGGGTGATGGGTCCCTGGTGCCAACAGCGTGGCTGGCCTCTCTCCCCATGGATATGTGCAGTACTTCCTGTTACACTCAAGTATAACGATTCCAACAGCCACGAGGGTAGGAGCCCTTTGCTCCACGTTTTCTGAATGAAAGCAGACGCACCCACCAAAAGCTCTTCGCTCAACAGCCCTGAAGGGAATAGAGGGGAGTCGAGGTGGGGAGGTTCCTCAAAATTATTGCAGTGGGCAGGAAGAAGGTTCCTCGTGCATGGTGGGGCTTTGCAGCACCGCTGCTGGTGCCCTGCAAGGCAGAGGATGTCCTTGTCCCCCCAGAGCCCTTCTGCGAGAATGCTTCATTCTGGGGCTGGTTTCCCTATCACCCCGCTGTGCTGGGATGGAGCCCACGCTTGGATTTCAGCTGCACTTTGGTTCAGTGTAAGCAATTCCGCAGGCCAGAAATCATTGTGAAATGCATTGGCTAAGCTTTTCAACTCGGAAAAGGCCAGAAGGAAATGTTTGTTCTGCTCCCAAGGTCTTCCTCAAAATCTCTGAGTCAGAAGATAAAGCAAAGCTGCCCTTTCCTCTCCACAGGATTCCAGCTTTCGGAAACTGGTGTTTTCCAAAGCAATAATGTGATGTGCAAACAAAAGGCACAATAAGTCAGTGGAAGCTGCTTTCCTGCAGTGTTGCTGCTGTGGTTGCAAGGTTGTCATGCAGTGGGATGGGGTGCAGGGAGCTCCCCTTGGGGACACCCCAGGCCTGTGAACCTGGCGGCTGTAGTGAGTTTGGGAGCCTCAGCCTCACCCTGTCCAAACCCCGAGAAGTGTCTTCTCAGGGTTTCCAGAGAGCTCCAAGTTCTGTCCCTGCCCGGTCTCCCCCCAGTTTCAGCAGCTGGGACTGCCACCTCAGGCTTTATATGAGGCCCCTGTGCTGCAGGAGCAGCCCCTGCCTTCGGCACAGCAGCAGCGCTGCAGGCACATGCACTGGGGCTACTGAGGAGCTGCAGGGTGCTCTGCATGGCCCCCCATCACCATCCCCACTGTCACTGTCCCCACTGTCACTATCCCCCCACCACAGGGCTCCCCCCACATTTCCCCAACCCCCCAGTCCCTGCTCCCGACTGTCACCTGGATTCATTCACTTCAAGCAAAGATGCAAACCTGATTATCTGTGCTTTGATGCCACTCAGCCAGCACTGAAAAGGCTCCTCTTTGCATGTG
This sequence comes from Nestor notabilis, assembly GCF_000696875.1. NCBI lineage: Eukaryota > Metazoa > Chordata > Aves > Psittaciformes > Psittacidae > Nestor > Nestor notabilis. Next base: position 11,510 of record NW_009910150.1, read on the forward strand.
TGTTTAGTTTCACAAGCGAGATCCAAGCCCAGACAGCCAGTGCAGGTTGGGCTCCAAATACACAGCAGCCATTTGGGGGAAAACGTTACCTAATTTGAAGTCTTCAGCCCACAGCTGCAGTTTAATTGCTTCATACCCACAGCAAGCAGCTTCCTCACAAATTAAGAGCATGAAATATATTAGGGAATTAAACCAGCTTCTTTGGCACTTATGTCTTTGTGCCTTCTTCCCTTCTTGGTATATTTTTAGAACAGATGTTACTGCTCAGAATCTTATAAAAAGGATTTATAATAGTTAATAATTAGTGTATTAATGCACAAGGCTGCAGCAAGATTAATAAAGGCTTTCTCTGCCTGGGCTTGATTCATCACCATGCGGTGAAGTGGCAGCAAATCCAGGCCTGAAAGCTGTGATTGATGTCCCTGGGGAGAACAGCCCCATGGGGGAGAAGCCTCCATTGCCTGCTCCATCCCCAGCCCAGAGCATCAACAGCAGCATTAGACAAGGCTCAACTGAAGTTATTTGGATAAGCCCATTCTGCCGCCGCACGAGGACCAGGGGATGGGATGTGGCACTGGTGGAGCACGACCAGTGCCCGTCCCCACAGGGTGTCCATGGGGAGTCCCACCCTTCTCCTGCCTACTTGCCCAGGGGATGCTCCAAGCCATGAGTTAGTTATTACTGGTTTAGCTGGAACTACAACTGCTGTGATGAACTGTGCCACTGCCTGGGAGGAGGCTGCAGGGCACAGCTTCCTGGCCCTGCCACACAGATGTTTCCAGATGTGACAGCTTCCTCCCAGCAGCTGCAGCACCAGCTTGTCCCCAGGGAGCCACCATCAAGGTGCTGGTACCCATTCTCTGTGCTGCACCCCAGGTCTGCCCGCACAGCACTTGCTGGGGAGGGGGAATAAAGCAGAGGGTTCAACACAGGAGGGACATGGAGCTGTTGGAGAAAGGCCAGAGGAGGCCACGGAGGTGCTGTGAGGGCTGGAGCAGCTCTGCTTTGGAGAGGGCAGGCTGAAAACCCTCGAATGATCAGCCTGAAAGGAAAAACAGGATGTTTTCCTACACCAGAAACCTCCTACTGACCCAAATCAGCTCTGGAAAACTGTAACAGTGATGGAGTGGCTGAGGGGACTGAAGGAGTTTGTAATGCATTTCATGATAAAGGGCTTGTTGATATATATTTAGCATTTTACTAGGCCAAAACAGAGAGAGCACATTTTGATCCAGGCTTTCATCCCAAGGACTGACCCTTCCTTCCCTTGGCACAGTGCAGTGAGTTTAGGAAGACAAGTTCTCCCTCTACAGATCTTTTTGCTAGTGATGAGAATCCTGCAACAACCAGCCTCCCTCCTTTGTCACAGGTACATGATTCCAGATGTCTTTGCAAGGTGAATACCAGGAGAAAGCACAGGAGAGATACAGCGTTCCTCACACTGCTGTGCACACACAGCCTGGTATCACTCCCTTGTTCTCTTTACATAATCTAGCAGGTAAGATACCAGCACTAATTTACCAACAGCTGCTCATAGATTTGGTGGTTTTGGGGTTTCCTGTTTGTGTTTGATTGTGGTTTTTTTTCCCTCCCCTCAGCAAATCTCCATATCCTGATGAGAGCTAAAATGCTAGGACCACATCCACGGTCAGGACACGCAGGTGCAATTAGCCATTGAACAGGAATATCCAATGGATATAGGATAATAAGGACCATGAGCTTAAAAACCACTTATCTGTGCTGCAGGTTGGTATCCCTGAAACCCAGGAAGAGTTTTACCCATCAGTGGTCACTGTCAATATTTCAGGGGCCTCCTCTGGCCTCGCTCCAGCAGCTCCACGTCCCTCTTGTGCTGTTCCCCAGAGCTGGATCAGGGCTGCAGGGGGGGTCTCCCCAGAGCACAGCAGAGGGGCAGGATCCCCTCCCTGACCTGCTGCTCACACTCTGGGGGTGCACCCAGCACACGGGGGGTTCTGGGCTCAAGTTCACACTGGAGCCGGGTCATGGGGAGCTTCTCCTCATCCAACACCCCAAGTTCTTTTCTTCAGGCTGCTCCATCCTGTCTCCCCCAGCCTGTGTCTGTGCTGGGATTGCCCTGAGCAGGGACAGGACCTTACCCTTGGCCTGGCTGAACTCCATGAGGTTCACACAGTCCCACCTCTCCAGCATGTCCAAGTCCCTCTGGATTCCACCCCTTCCCTCCAGCATGTCGACCACACGCAGCCTGTGCACCACTTCCACCCCTGCTCTGAGCTGTCCCCAGGCAATAGGGACAGTTCTCAGAGCAAAATGATCTGGTCTGAGCTGTCCAGACCAACCCCCACATAGCACCCTGCTGGATCAGGGTGGTATCCAGCCCCAGACCTGGCAGCCTGGAGCCCGACACAGCAGAGATGAGGACAAGGGATACACCACAGGGATTGGTCATTAGTGTACGTCACCACTGACCTGAGGGTGGCACGATGCCCAGGACAAAGCTTATGGATCACTGACCTCTTCTTCAGCAGCATGCACTGGGTAGATGAGCTCTCCAGACTTGTATCCATCACAGGCTCCGGCTGCTCTGCAAGGTACGAAAGTGACTGAACAGTGGACAGGGTGTGCAGGGGACCCTGCTTGTCCTCAGAGAGCTGATGCTGAGCAGCAGCATAGAGGAGCCACTAACACAGCCTGGCTGCAGAGCTTAAGAAAAGTAGTTACTGGGTAAAGTCAGTCTTCAGTGAAAAACCAGCAAGCACAGAAACAAACTGATGGACAGAGCCACAGAAGCGCCTGCACTGCAGCCAGCCCATGCGGAGCTCAGCACCTGCCTCTTTGCTCCTCTGTTCTAGGAAATAGTTTCAATTTTGTTAAGCAGTTTTCAGGAATCAGTGCAGCCATTCACACACAGGTTCAGTGTGTTGATAAACAAGCCAGCCAGAGGACACACAAACATTTTATAACTTAAGTCTTGTTTTAAGAGATGCCTCAATGCCTGGGGCTTCCCTGAGGTGTCTTATGGAAAGCCTCCACAATTCCTGAAGCAGAAGCATGCTGCACAAGGCCTCCCTTAGAATCCTAAGCCATTTCAAAAGGTACTGACCCCATCACAGCCTGGAAGCTAAAGGAGATCTTTATTGTAAGGTTTTACAGAACATGCGAGTCCTGCACCTTGTATTTTCGGATTTGTTATCGTTGTTATTGAGTTAACTCGGTAACAGGTAAAGGAGGACCTGGCAGTTCAGTTACTAAAGCACCAAACCCAGGCTTACAGCGCAAGGATTCAGCCGTGCTCCAAGCCCCATAGGTCTAACGAGCAGTGACCTACATTCACAGCAAGGAGCCTCTCTCCCAGAAGCAAACTCCGCGTGTCTTTATGCATGTAACAGCAACAGCACAGGACAAACCAGCTTGGAAACACTCAGATCCCCAGATGGGAATAGCAGGATGCAGACTACAAACCCAGCAGGGCTGCGCTTGACATACCTGGGTAACAATGGGATGCACAGAGCTCCTTGCAGCAGCCCTCCATGGCTGGGGGTTGCCAAGCTGGGTCAGCCCCATCTCCCATGGGCGTTAGGCACAAGTGGAGCCCAGCACCCTGCAGCAGCCCCGGGCTGGGCTGAAATGGGGTCCTGGGCGTGGGAGGAGGGGGGTGGCCCAGGTGGGGCTGGTCGGGCACATTAGCGCTAGTCCACAGGGCCCCAGGGGGGGCTGGTGCGTTTCCCCAGCAGATCCCCTGGCACATGGGTTCACTTCCCACTTGTGTCCTGTGCAGTAGCTGCCAGTGAACGCTGGACGCACGCTGACCGGGCAGAGCGATGTCGCTGCCCCACGCGTGTACCTGCAGCAGCCATCGCAGCCAGGCACTGCAGCAGCTCTACCTGTGCTCTGCCAAGCTTTGGGATCCCCTGTCTCAAACTTGGTGAGGCCCTGCGCTTTGTGGAGGGCTGTGCTCCCCCCGTGGGAGCTCTGCAGCTACAGGCATCCTGCCCAGGTCCAGGCACAAACCCAGAGCTGGCAAACAGCTAAAGGGCGTGCATGAACTTCATAGCATCATATTCCACACAAATCCTCTACCTGTGCTCTGCCAAGCTTTGGGATCCCCTGTCTCAAACTTGGTGAGCAGTTACCAGCCCAAACCAGGAAGGTCCTTTGTGGTTGTTGTGTGTTACTAGTGATGGCACGACCAACGGCACCCACAGGTTCCATGCCTCTCCTCTGTGTAAAGCACTAGGGGAAGCTGAGCCCATTTAAAGGTCATCCTTATCTTCCGTTTTCACTGCTCACACTGTTTGCTAACACTGTAGGGACAAGTTCCAAAAGTTCCTTGTAGAGTTTAGCAGCTTTGTATTCCATGGAATCATAGAATGGCCGGGGCTGGGAGGGACCTTAAGGGTCATTGCTGCTCAGGTTATGCATCACACATCATTCAACCTGCAGATGAACTGCTCGTGGGTCATGATGCAGAGCAGTCCCTCGGGTGTACACTCTGGAACGGACAGGAAACAAGGTGAGGGGAGAGACCTTTCCTTCACACCTTCCATGTGCCTTTGCTGGCTGTGCTGTTGTTCACAGCACCTGGGGTGGGCTTGCTGCTGAGAGCAGAGATGCTTTTGGACCCTTGGCACGGGGAGGGACCTGGGCTGTGTTTCTGCCTCTCCCCAGTCCCATCAGACCACCCTGGCCATGTTCTGCTTGGCCTCTTGTGAGCCCAGGCCAGGCCCTTGGCTCGCTCCTGCTGCTGAACAGAAACCTGCTTTCAAATGGGGTGCTCAAACCCTGACCTGCTCCTGGAGGAGCCCCTCCTCCCCTTGTCAAGGTGTGGGGCAAGCGAGGTGACTCTGCCCCCAACCTCAGCCCCCCGCCGGTCATCGAGCCAGCTCCGTGCTGGAGGCACTGGAGGCACCGGAGATGATGGAAACACCAGATGCGCTGGAGGTGCTGGAGGCACTGCAGTGCTGGAGGCACTGGGCACTGCCATGGCCAGCATGATGCACTAACAGCACTGCCCTGCTCCTGCCTTAGTTTCCTCTCTGCAGCTGCATCAGCCCAGGCAGGATCACTGTTATTTCTCCACTGCATGCGGTGACCTGCCTTTGGCAGCAGCTAAACATGGCAGGGAATGAATCCAGCCAGAGAGAGGAGTTCGCTGCAGGAAATGCTGTCATTCTGACATTTGATTTTATCCCAGATCAGGGGGAGCAGTGGAGCCACGGGGTGATTTCGCAAGCTTCCAGCTCAGACAACAGCTAAATGAGCTGTCCCGGCGCTTGGAAACCTCAGCCCGAAACTCTCCTTTGAAATCTTTCATTTCGAAATACCATTTTAGAAGCACAGTTTAGGGAAAGCTGCAGCCTC
>NW_009910150.1:16880-18687 GCF_000696875.1 Nestor notabilis
CTGAAACAACTCCAGGGAGACATGTTTCAACCATCTTCAGTGCTGAATATGTAGGAGCTTAATTCATAATAACCAATTTGCCTGTGCACAGCGTGCTGTTCTGCAGCTGAGGAGCAGCTAGGTCTCATCTCTCTTCCATGAAGTCCTGTGGAGGGAAATTAAATTTCAGGGAAACATGGATGGATGCTACCAGAGAAACCGTGTCTGCGACTCAGCTGGATGCTCACAGCACTGTGTCCTCTGTAAACTTCATTGGTATTGACCAGGGACATCTGAAGCTGGAGACTGGTATCAGTCAGTGACTACCCGCTGTGCTGCTCCTGTCTGCAAACAGCTGCTTCTCACCTACATACATACTGGTGAATTTTCAAGTCCTCAAGGGTACATTGGGTGCGCTGGGGGGACCTGCCTATCCCACCAGGTTTGGGTGCCGGCAGCGACACCCTCATGCGAGGGGATGGCACCCCTGAGGTGCGCGGCAATGGGCTCAGGTGCGTGTGCCCTTCCTGCTGTGGTAACAAGCTGTTCAGTGCATGTGCTGGAGCTTTGCTCCCAGAACTTCTCCCAGAATACCCCATTCCCCATCCCTGGCAGTGTTCAAGGCCAGGTTGGACACAGGGGCTCAGAGCAACCTGCTCTAGTGGAAGGTGTCCCTGCCCATGGCAGGGGTTGGAGCTGGAGGAGCTTTAAGGTCCCTTCCAACCCAAACCAGTCTGTGACAGGATTCTCTGAGAACCACAAGAGTCGGTGGGTTTGCAGCAAGGCAGAATCATCACACCCACCCGAGCACCCAGCTCGCACACAGAGAAGCTTTTCCATGGCTTCCAGCTTAGGTTTCCTACTTGGTTTTCCTCCCCCTTACACACTGCTCCTGTCCTCCCTGCACCCCTCATGGCTTGCTTTCTTTGAGAGTACCAAAAGTGGCATTTACTAGTGTTTTAAACTGCTACTGTTTATATCTAATACAGCAAGGAAACAATACCCCCTCACATCACCTCTTGTACCATTTCTACTGGTGACAAACCTCTGCCCGTCAGCCAGAGCATGCTCAGCTGGTAGCACAGCCTCTCGGAGCAGCGCTGGACACCTGGGGCACCCCGAGCAGGTTGGTGGTCGATGTTGGGGTGATTCCCAATGTGGGTACAGGGACATGGGCACATGGAGCTGCTGCCCCCGGGCCCCCCAGCCCCACTGGAGCTGTGCTTGGGCAAGCAGGGGCCTGGCCCTCCCCACCCGACAGGTTTGCAACCAGCACGGCGAGTTAGGTGTTCCTGCGATGAGCTCACCTGCCCGCCTGTGGGTAAACACCATTGAACGGCTTTGATGTGCCTCTGCTCAAATACCCTGCTCTTTGCTTGCTTTATGCTCAAACCCAAAGAAACAAGAAAATCGGGGCAGAAACAAGTGTCCAAACAAACCGGTCTCCGCAGTCTGCGCTGTGTTCACAGCGATGATCAGAGCCCGTTGCCTCCAGCTCTCTCTTTGTAGGGGACTCCTTGGGGGATGCAGCCTTTGCCTGACCCCGATCCATGGGCACATTGCTGGTTCCGGCCCGGAGCCCGCAGCAGGTCCCAGTCCCGGAGCACGGCAGGATGCAGGCTGCAGGCTGCAGAAAGCCGGCTCCATCAGCAGCTCCTCGCCTGGCGTGGGGCACAGCCTGTGCCATGGGCCTGCCCCAGTGCGGGGCCACCGGTGGTGTTTTAGCTCTCCTGGGCCAGGGCACGGGCACAGCTTCCCCCGCAGAGCCCGGTGCGATGCCCTGGTCTTGCAGTGGAGCTGAAGCCGCTCCCTCCGATGGATGTGAGGT
>NW_009910150.1:19018-20276 GCF_000696875.1 Nestor notabilis
CTGTGAAATGATGTTACAGCTGTGCACAGAGCATCGGGGTGGGGGGGGAGGCACTGGAAATGTCACTGAACACGAGGAATTTCTGCAGAACACTGCTTTATCTTGCCAGTAATTGTGTCACTGCATCAGTAAAAGATGGTGTTTACCTGCAGGTTTTTATTCTTTGGGTCAGAAATCGTCCCTGCAGCCTGCACACGCACAGTGGGCAGCAGACAGGAGTCAAAGCGGTTGTGATATATGACTATCGTACTAATAAGGAGATTTCCACAGTCCATTAGCTGTACAGCAGGACAAGAACAACCCATCCGTAAACACAGAGCTGCGAGAATCCTTGGGCTCTGTGTAAGAAATCACAACAAACCAGCCAAACACGGGTCCACGTGCCTGAGCCCTCGTGTTCTACTGCCTGCCATGAGACGATCTGGCAGCAGTGGTGGGGCAGCCCTGGGTGCCCAGCACAGGGATGTGCTGTGGCAGGGCTGACCGGGGCGACCCACGGGCAGGGGTTGCCTCAGATCTGCGCCACCATTCTTTGGTTTCCAACACAGTCAATAGGAAACCGGGTGCATACAGCCCAAGGTTCATTGCTTTCAGGCACCACTCATAAATATTCATGAGAGAATTAAAGAGCTGTTAACAAGGGGCACTGCTGAGGAGCACCTATGAACTGTCTTCCACAAGCAATGAGATTTGCATTTCCATGTGGAAATCCGCTCCATGAGATGGCACCTGATGGGAAGGCAAGAACCACCGGTTTCTTGCACAGGATCAAGCAGCTTCTTCATGGAGCCATCAAAGAACACTCCTGGTGACCTGACCCACTCGTCCTGCCCCACACCCCGACCCACCTCTCCCACAGACACCCGTCTTTTCAGTAGCCCTGATTCATCCCGATGTGCATATCACGGGCACGGCCTCCGCATTTCCTTTCATTAACTCCCGGAAAGACGCTTCCCTGCAGTGTGTGTCATTAAGAGTTCGGGCTCTGTTACCACAGCGGCGTGTCCCCAGGGTGCTGCCTCCGCAGGCAGCTCCCCCTGCACCAGCACAGGCAGCGATGGAGGGGATGGGGCATTTGCACACACAGGCATTGCTTTGCACTTGGGGGCTCTGCACTTGATCTCCTGTTGCACTCGGGGGGTTTTATCATCATCTTGTACCTGGACCTAGACTGGTTTGTGTTGGAAGGGACCTTAAAGCTCCTCCAGCTCCAACCCCTGCCGCAGGCCGGGAACCCCTCCACTAACGACGGGTTGTC
>NW_009910150.1:20623-27089 GCF_000696875.1 Nestor notabilis
CTCCATGTCCTTATGCGGAGGCCACAGCAACTGCACCCAATGCTGCAGGGGGGGTCTCACGAGAGTAGAGGGGCAGGATCACCTCCATGACCTGCTGGTCACACTCCTTTTGCTGCAGCCCAGTGTCCAATAATTGATACTTGTTCTTCAGCATTTGGAAACTAATGGCCCCTGGAAGCAGGGAACCTGGAGCAGCCCCAGGCTCCTCTCAGCTGGGATCATGCACAGTGTGAGAGCTGTTTTCCAACAGATCCATAGCTTTTGGGTTTTGGCCTGAGATTCCCAGACCCCTGCGGGTTCAAGGAGTCCACAAAATGCAACCAAAACACCCAGGACTGTTCTCAGCAGCCTGGAGCTCACTCAGCTCTGATGGAGAACTTCTAGGGATGTGCATGAGGAAAGAAGTAATAAGAACCCACACAGGAGGTGGTGCCTTTGCTTTAGGGGTGATTTGATGCTGCAGACTGTTGTCTTGGCAAGGGGAGAGGAACAGGGTCAGGGCAGAAGTTCCCACGAGTGATTTCTCTTTCCAGGGCCTGAATCACTGCATTGGACCACTGCTGGAGGGAGAAAAGATCCACTGAGCAATGCCTAACTCCTGGAACACCTGCAGGGAACCGAAGTCCCATTCTGCTGCTGTCGAATTAGCCCTAAGTTATTTCCTCCAGGCTCTGAACAGGTGCATTTCAACCTGCAAAATAACCATGGCCTAAAACTCTCATATTATATTTCTCTGGAAAACCACAGCAAGTTATAAATGTAAATATATGAACATGCAGACACACACAAACTTGTTTTAATAAATAATGTCTGCTGCTATTGTGCAGTGTGTGCTCTGCCAGTGTTTGCAAAACTCTGCCACACGCCGGACGTGGACAGGTGGAAAGGCAGTGACCCACGTGTGACTGTGTCCCCAGCACCAGAGGGACGTGGAGCTGCTGGAGCGAGGCCAGAGGAGGCCCCAGAGCTGCTGCGAGGGCTGGAGCAGCTCTGCTCTGGAGCCAGGCTGAGAGAGCTGGGCTGGGGCAGCTGGAGAAGAGAAGGCTCCTGAAGGGGACACCTTAGAGCAGCTCCAGTGCCTAAAGGGGCTCCAGGAAACCTGGAGAGGGGCTTTGGACAAGGGATGGAGGGACAGGACAAGGGGAATGGCTTTAAGCTGCCAGAGGGGAGACTGAGATGAGCTCTGAGGCAGAAGCTCTTCCCTGTGAGGGTGCTGAGGCGCTGGCACAAGGTGCCCAGAGAAGCTGTGGCTGCCCCATCCCTGGCAGTGTTCAAGGCCAGGTTGGACACAGGGGCTTGGAGCAACCTGCTCTAGTGGAAGGTGTCCCTGCCTGCGGCAGGGGTTGGAGCTGGAGGAGCTTTAAGGTCCCTTCCAACACAAACCAGGCTGGGATTCTGGGATTCTTCCTTCTCACAGACAACTGTCAGACAAGCATCAAAACACAGACCTTTGCTCAAGTACATGTGTGTTTATTCAGTGTTTTCGAAGATAAGTCTCAAGCCTACATGCTTGCAGGGTAAACTTCCCTAGGGGATGAAGAAGTCAAAGCCCTGGCGCAAAGCCAGCAGCAAACAGGATGCTGAGAGTTTATCTGAAGTCACGAAAGTTCTGAAACATTTTCTGACCTTGAGGTGATTTTTACATTTTGCGGTAGGCTTTAGTCAGGCATCAGCAGGTTTCAGTGGCAGAATCACCTCTCGGAGCCTTTGGCTCTCATTTCTAAATGCAGACTTTGAGACTTCATCCCTGAATTCCTGTGTGACCTCTGGAGCTCCTTTGGTTTGTCCCATCTCTGAAGGGGATGTGGATGTCTGCCTGGTTCCAGCAGCAGAACAGCGCGCGGGAGGCTTGGGGTGATGCTCTCATCCCTCCCAAGGCAGTGCCGGTGGCTCCTGCTGGGACGCTGCTGGGCTGCTCTGGCAGGGCAGAGACGTGGCTCCTGCTGCGGGACATTGCACGGTTCCTCCAGGCATTGCACTGGCCCCTTTACTGCAGCCGAGACACTGAAACACAGACACTGGGGTTGCATCAACCCCAGTGAGAGGTGACACTCAGAGTTATCGTCAGAACATTTTGAAGTCATAAGCATCAAAGACATTGAAACTGAAGAGTCAATGGTTTGCAAATGTACGCCCCAATCCCCTCAGTCAGCAACAGGGACACCGGGAACCGGGAAGCCTTCAGTGCTTGATGGATGCAGCAGTGGCATTGGAGCAGGCTTGGGTGCTTGGGAATGCTGATGCCCACCGGCCCTGGTCATGTACAAAGAGCTCATTTTGGATCAAGACATTTCCCTACTAACACCTTGGCACAGCAGTGGGTGCCTGTTACTTTGCCATGTAGAAATATGGCACTGCCATTAGGATTCCTGTGCTTCACTGGAAGTTGTGGCATTCACAGGGATTTATTCTGTTCTCTGGTGGCACAGGGACGATGCCAGAAGTAACCCCCACTTTGAAGTAGAGCATGGCTGAGGAAAGCTGGTTGGTTGTGAGAAGAAATTTGGCAGACCTGAAGGTATAGTTTAAATTGTTAAAGGAAAACTCGAGGTGTCACCAAACAATACAAGAGATTCACCCCAGACCAGACATCAAGATCCACATTAGATCAATGGACTTAAAACACAGGTGTCTGTGGGGCTGTTTCCGTGTGGCCAAGGTGCTACTGTACAGGACCGAGTGCCTTTGCTGGTGAGCATCACACAGCCCAAGGTAGAGGCACAGGGCAACAGCCACCGAGGGCTGCTGCAGGGAGGACACCAGCCACCTCACCCAAGCAGTGCTCGGCCTGCTCCTTCACACCCTGCAGCGGAGGGGAAGGGATCGACAAGTATTTTTATTCCTATTTAAATAAGAGAACTCATCGTTTGCTTCTAATCGGGTTTTGTTGATAAGCCGCAATTTGGAGTGGAAATAGAGAGTCTCATAAAAATGTGCTAGAGTGGACAATCTGTGGGCTGAGAACTTCCACACGGGGCTCCAGTGCCCGGCTCACTTGGGGTGAGCAGTACCCCCAGCCCCAGCCCTGGATGGGGCCTGTCCCCGCAGGGTCTTGTGACATTTCCTTTCCACTTCCCTTCCTCTCTCCTCCTCCACCACCCAGTACAGCCACATCCTGGGGCAAGGGATGGTGCCCTTGAGATGTGGAGCCTGCAGAGCATCTCCCTGCCTCTGCTGGGTCCTGCAGGATGCAGGGCGGGAGGTGCGGGCCCGGGGATGTGCTCCTGCTGGGACCAGCCCCGGCACACACACCAGCAGCACTCTTCCCAGCGCTGCTTCTCCCAGGCAGCTCCACTGAGCTGCCCAGGTCGGGGTGTCCCCCAGCGGGTCGGGAGAAGGGTGGGGGTCCCTGCTGCGGGGTCTGGTCACCCCTGCTAATGCACGTCTACCTGCTCGCCAGTAACACCCGTCAACAAAGGGGACTCATTCTGGGGATGGACGGGCGCTGGGTTTGCTTTCAACAGGAATTAATACCCAAACTTCCCTTTTTCCTTAAAGTAATACATGGCATCAGCACAAAAGCGTTTAAGTAACAGTATAAAGCCAAGTCAACACATCTACAATGGAAACCCAGTCATTATGCAGAAAGCTGGAGGGTTTCGCACCAGAGCTGGGGAAATCTGGACACTCTCAGCTTGTCACTCACACAGAATTCGCTTTCACACGTCAGACACAGTTCAGGTCACACAAACGTGCAATTCCCTTTGGGGTCACTCACCCGAGCTGACAGTGGGTGCTACAGGAGAGCACACACGTATGTTGGTGTCTGTGGTTACATGATTTCTGACCACAGTTCCTCATCTGTGTAAAGCTGGTAGTGGAGGGAAACAGTTCAAATGACAATGTGCTGGCTTGGACTCACCAACCTGAGAACACAGTCAGGAAACGCTTCCTTAGTGTCCCTAAGAGTCACTGCATTAAAAGTCTTCATTTCCCCACGTTGTGCATTTTGCCCCGAATGTCAGTAAATACTGATAGCCTTTGTTTGTGACAGGGTTATGCAGACCCTACCAGTCACTGCTTTTGCTGGAAGCAGAAGTGGGAACTGGAAGCTTTTCACAGTGACTAATGGCAAGTGTGCTTGAGGGTGCACGTTAAACACAGCATACAGGAACATGTGGGCTCCTCGGTTGTCTCCTCCCTTCTGCTGCTGGCATGTGCAAAACTAGTTTTTGACTTCCAGAAGCAGGGAGGTGCCGGCACTGAAGCAGTTAAAGCACTGGGACACACATGCCCAGCAAGTGCATGTCTATTCTCACAAGAGAGGCAATGCAAATACACCAGCACTGTTTACACAATAGAGAAGGGAGGGGAATATCTCCACTATCAACCAGTAAGGTTTCCAGACAAAGAAGTCTTTTCTGTGGCAGTAATCCTCTTATGCTCCAGCCATGTATAATTGACACTTCCCAGTTACACCCTGACAGGAGCTCAGGGTTGATTCTTGTTGAGCTGGTTTTCAAGCCAGCGTGCCAGCTTTCCACATTTTCCATTACTCCACACCTTACATATTGCTAATGCTCCATAGGAAATTACACATGCTGTAATTAGGGCCTGTCTGCGCGGCTCCCCCCGCCCCGAGAATTCCTCTGCACTACTGAGGCATGAGCTCCTGCTCCGGGATCGGCTGAGGACTCCCTGAGCCGGGATTTTCCACTTCCTCCCCAGCAGCTCTTGCTCAGTGACCTCATTCTCGATGGTGTTCTCACCATCCCAGCCCTTTCAGGTGCTCCCAGGCAAATGTAGAGCCCTTGGAGCAAAGCATCTTCCCTGAGCATCATCCCCGAGCATCCTCCCTGGCTGTGCCAGGAGCAGGCAGTGTCCCAGGCTGGAGCTGTTCTGGCAGGGCAGGGCACCAGTGGTGGCATCCCCAGCACCAGGTCCTGCCTCAGCCCTGGCCTCGCTGGCCAGCCAGGCAGAAAATACAGACCAGAAATCATGAAAGCCACAACGCAGGGATTTCTAATGGGCACCAGCTCCCAAACGCCTGCTTGTTGTGGTTTCATAGAACCACAGAATCCCAGAATGGTTTGTGTTGGAAAGGACCTTACAGCTCACCCAGTTCCAACCCCACTAGAGCAGGTTGCTCCAAGCCCATGTCCAACCTGCCCTTGAACACTGCCAGGGATGGGGCAGCCACAGCTTCTCTGGGCACCCTGTGCCAGTGCCTCAGCACCCTCACTCTTGCATGAGAAGGGGGTTAAAACCATGAATAGGGTTTAAAACACATTATGAATTGTGCACTGCAGGACTGCCAGGGACCAGCATCGTCCCTAACCCGTGTGTCACAATGAGCCCACAGCAATGGACCAGCAGCATCCCAGGCCGGCTGTGGCTGCAGGAGGCTGCAGTGCGAGGTGCTGCCCCACAGCCATGTGGTGCCCGAGTGAAGGAACCAGGCTTTTTGTCACCCTGGCAATGTCCTGCTTCAGAAACAGCGACCATGTTACAATGGTTCTGGCAAAGGTACAGCTCTGTCCCTGTATCGTGTTCCTGGGAGCTCACCCAGAGACCCGCACCCCTGCCCGGGTGCCTGCACTGACACGGGGTGCTGCACGTGGCCACGCTGGGGATGTTACACTCACAGGCTTTGGGCTTTTCCAGTGTTTTGGCTGCACTTCTGTATGCCAAGACGAGGAAACAAGCATATGCAAGGGTATAAGGCCTTTTGCTCTCTGTTAGGAGACCGGTGCATCAGGCAGGGGGAAGCAGGGGACCCACCACACCTTCGGCTCTGTGGCTGCTCATGGTCCCGGTCTCGGTTGTTTCCCAACCCTCCTGGGCAGTTGGAATGAAGAGGTCTGGAGCCCAGGGTAATACACAGCATTGCACAGGGCAGCTTCTCCCTGCTCCAGCCCCGGCAAAGGGAGAACATGCGCTGAGAGGGTGGAAATGCACTTTTATCTGTGTGTGTTACCGGTGGGTTCAGTAAAGTCAGTGCCACTGAACTGGGAGAGCCCTCAGAGATGTGCTGTGCTGTGAGCGGGCTGGAAACGAGCTCAGTCAGAACTGGCACAAGCCACTGAAATGGCTGATTCACGCTGGCCCCAGCCCTGCACACGGAGCTGAGCTCTGCTTTCATCGGGGCACATGCTCCTCTATCAGCAGCAGAAATCAAGGGGCTCGCTCCTGCCGAAGGCTCTGGGCTGCTCTGTGTGCAACAGGCGCCTGTTGCCTTAAGGAGCCCAGGGTTTATTTTTAGACTCATTTATAAACCTCTCACTTTAATCTCTCCTTGTTTAATCTGGTTTTTGCTCCCTTCTGACACTAACAACAGGCAAAATACAACTCAGGTTTAAAACCCAAACCCCAGTGACTGTTACTGAGCACAGCCAGAGCAAACGCAGGCACAGGGGGACTATTTATAGCTCAGATAAACAGGGCAGAGGTTTCACTTAACGAAAGGAAGTGGAAAAATAGAGCTGAGGCACAGACCTTGGACACGTCGCCCTTTCCTGGGCTCGGG
>NW_009910150.1:27108-29255 GCF_000696875.1 Nestor notabilis
TCCCTGCCAGCCCCGGGATGGGGATGGGGACCAGGTCCTGCACTGTGACTGCAATGGGGATCAGGTCCTTGCAGCGTGGCTGGGCTGGGGATGGGGATGTGGACCAGGTCCTGCAGTGTGGCAGGGATGGGGGTGGGGACAGGAGGCTCCAGCCAGTGCTGGGCACCGGTTGGGGTCTCGGCAGTCGAGGACGGTCCTGGCTTCACATAAATGCTGAGTGTGAATTTTGTTTCTGCCCTGAAGCTGGATGGGAGAGGAGAAGTGTGTCCTGCCCCAGCCTGCAGAGATTGCTGCTGCCTGACTCATGGGCTTTCACCAGCCCTGGGCAGGGACCAGAGGCAGGATGCTTGGGGCACTGTTTGGCCAGACCAGCAGGAACAAAGGTGTTGATTCAAAAAATAAAACACATGGAGCACAGCTCTGTGTCTCCTCAGGTCTGAACAGCCCTCAATGCATCCAGTAGAACTGTTCCAGCTGAGCTTTCCAGGGAGAAGGAATACACAGCAAACACATCTTAACCAGGGGTGTCCCCCAGGCTCTCAGCCTCTCGGCAAGGGAGTCTGGGCTGTGTGTTGTATGCCCAGTTTTGCTGGGGCCGGCTGCCCCAGCAGAGTGGGGCTGCTGAGCAGGGGCCATGGGGAGCAGCACTCAGCAGCCCCAGGCACAGCACGGCATGACACAGCACAGCATGGCTCCAAGCAGGGAACACAGTTCTAACTGGCAATAAGCCATTTTCCCAGCCCACCTGAAGCCAGCATGAATGGAGCCAGAGGGTTAATCCCTGAATTCCAGGCCCACGGACCTGGGCTGTGCTAATTCTTTCCTGCAGGTTTGCTAATTTGATTTTTCTCTGCCTGAGACATCAAAGCTGAACCTCCAGAGGAGAACTTCCTGATCAGCAGAGAGGAAAGGAAATAACTTACTTAGTGGGAAGGATGTAGACGTACCAAAGGGAAACATTTCCATATTCTTTTTATAGCTACGAAAAACAGCTTTAAAGAGAGTCCTCTAAAATCTATTTTTATTGCAAAGGAATGGAGCTTCAGGGCCCTTCCTTGCAGTCCTCTTGTTCTCTGTACCTGTAGGTGAGAACACTGATGAGATGAGCTGAACTGGAACATCTTTTCCGTGTTCAAAATACTTTACAGTATTGATTGGAAGACAAGGAAGAAAGCCAGGAAGAAACAAAGTGCTCATGGAGAGCGCAAATCCAACCCTTAGGTTTAATCTCCTGAGCACTGAGTCAGCCCTGCAGTTTCTATGGGTCTGAGAATAGTTTTTGGCCTCCCAAACTCCAGAGAAATCCAAGTGCTGACCCCCAGGATTCCATCGTCATACACAAAACCCAGCCTGCAGGACCCAGCACAGTGTTGGCCACACAAGTCTCCAGTGGAAACCACAACTAAATTGTACCATAAATGGTTGAAAAGGTTAAAAATGTGAAAAAGCAGATCTATATGAGCCTGTTTCCCTGCTCACAAACATCTGCCCCTCACCGTGGACGTAACAGTCCAGCCACTTGTTCTTGGGTCTTTCCACAACTCCTGCCTGAAGGAACGGCGGCTCCAGCGCCTGCCAGGACACTTCGGATGTGCTCCAGAACCTGAATTTTAGCACCAAGTAAAGCTCTCATCAGAGTCACAGGAAAGACAAAATGAAAAGCCCTGGGGCTTATCCGAGGTCAGAAGTGGAGCCAAGCGGCTCATTACTGCATTACCTCACAGCGGAGCCAGGCCGGATGCTGGAGCAGCATTCCCGTGGCTCCTTCCCCAGCTGGCCACGGCACAAAGCAGTAAAATCCATCAAATCTGCTTCCATATGCGAGAGGTCAGAACGAGCCCGTTTTCCACAGCTTTCTGCTGTGGTTTATAGCCTCACATTTTATCCAACCCGCTTAAAAGGCTGCCGCTGCTTCAGAAGCTGTCCTGCTGGTGGGGCAATCCCTGTGCTTTGAGCACCATCTGGCACAGGGCTGTGCCCCCCTGGGGTATCCATCCCCTCGAACCACAGAATCACCCACGTTGGAAAAGCCCTTCAGGCTCACCCAGCCCAACCTTTATCCCAGCAGTGCCAAGGCCACCACTAACCCCTGGCACTGAGGCCTCGGCTAACCGGGCTGTGAACACTTGCAGGGACGGAGACCCCAG
>NW_009910150.1:29265-34105 GCF_000696875.1 Nestor notabilis
CCATGGCCTGAGCACCCTCTGGGCAAGGAATTGTTCCTCAGCTCCAGCTAAACCTGCCCTGGGGCAGCTTGAGGACGTTTCCTCTTGTCCCACCCCTTGTTCCTTGGGAGCAGAGACCAGCCCCCTCCTGGCTCCATCCTCCTGTCAGGCAGTTGCAGAGAGCGATCAGGTCCCCCCTGAGCCTTCTCTTCTCCACACTAAACCCCCCCAGGTCCCTCAGCCCTTCCTCATCAGACTCATGCATCCAGGATGTTGCCACAGGAAAGTCACCCAAAATTTAATAGAGAATAAAACCATTTCCACAGCAGGAGGTTCTCCTGCATAGTGCTGGGTAGCTCAGCACGAAAAGGTAACACTCATTCTCTGCTTATTCTCCAGCAGTATCATCTCTGCTGCTTTCAATGGGTTTTGAGACCAATTTCTCCAAGAACCCTAGGCTTCCTTTGCTATGCTGGCCAGGCTGGATGCTAACTCCAATCACAAAATGCAGCTGTAGAAATTACACATTATTTAGTGACTCATAAGAAAAACTGTTCATGGTGAGGGGTGGCTGAGAAAATAACTACACCCGAAATCCTGAGAACTGGGGACGTTGCGGGACACTCCCTGCATAAATCCAGAGGCCTGGAATGAATCCCAGCACCCCTGGCTATGGCTGAGGGTGGGTGGCAGCAAGCTCAGGCCAGGTGCTGGGTGCTGGGTTCATCCATGCCATGGGTCAAAGGCAGCAGCAACACCAGGGACCCTGCAGGGACCCCAGGCTCTGTCCCCTCTGCAGCCCCAGAGCAGCAGAAGCGCTCCTGGCAGGAGGCACAAGGAAAGTGTCACTGTTTGGAGCCCAAAGTGTGTTTAATTTAGGAAGGTTCATGACACTCGCCCTGACCTGCAGCAGTTACAGCGCTCGGTAACATGTCGGGATGTCACCAAGTGCAAGGACTCGGGTGCCCACATGGCTGCATGAGGTCGGTCTCTTTGGTTTAGGGGCGGGCAGGGCAGGGCAGGGCTGGCCGCCAGCCACGCCGGGAGGTTGCTGGATTCCAACACTCCCTTTTATTGACCAAAACTTCTCCAAACAAGAGGAGAGCTGGAACTTCGCCACGTGTCTCTGGGTGTCCCTCACACATCGCACTGGGCAGCAACAGCACAGTGCTAAAGTAACCCAAGAAGCCAAAGGGCTGAGGGGCAGTGAGGTGCCCTTTCAAACACCACCTCTTAAATTGCTGTCTTTAAAGTGAGTGTCTCCACTGAGGTGCTGAGGCTGTGCTAAAGAACCCTTCCCCGAGGGGTCTCATGATGTGCTTCCCTCCACAGCTCCAGCCCAGCCTCGTGCCTGTGCTTGGAGTGAGCCCCGTACATTTCAGTGGCTCCTGGGAAGGCATTTCCTAGGGAATGGGAAGCCAAACCTCTGCCCCAGCACCAGGAGCGGCCCTGAGCCACTGGGCCAGCCATGACTGAGCACCACCAGGGGAAAGGCAATGGGAGACAGTGATGATAGCTGGGGATGCTGCAGAGAGGCCACACAAAGTGAGCAGCTGTGTTTGCAGGGGGTGGGAGCACTCACTAGAGCAATTCTGCACTTTAACATCTCTGCTTCAGGCTCAGAAACATTCTGATCCGGTAGCTTTGCCCTATTTCACCCTCAAGGAGCATGCTCCTCTCCTTTGGGACATCCCATCCCACACTTGATGGATTAGATGAAAAGCAGCAGCCATACCATGGACCAGAAGAGCACATTTGCTTTGGTTTCAGCTCAACCTCCCTTCCCAAAAGGTGTTTTGAAGTGTCACAGGGATTTTTGGACATACCAAGCTGTAATTTCCTGTGTACAGGTTTGGAATTTTTATAGCTGCTCAGGGAATAGGTTGGCCTCAGGGCAGAACCGAGAGCAAATCCATGCTTTTTTGGTAACAAAAACAATGACTTCACTAGGGCTGCAGCACACCACCTCTTCCTCTGCCGGGAGAGCACCGCTCAGGCTCCAGCCACTTCCTGAGTAAGCAAAAATAAGCGTGTCCAGCACAGGAGCAGGCTCAGGACATGGGGGAGGATGTTTCCTCCATGTGAGTGCAGAGGCTGCTCTGGGATGCACTCAGCAGCGCAGCGGTTCCCAGACAGCAAATACATGGAGCTGAGCGACCAGAAATAACCAGGTTGGGTTTCTTCCTTTTTCTCATTCCGCTCACCCCCAAAGGCAGCACCACAGCTGTCTTCACCGGCCTTTAACCTACGCTGTCACCAAGGATCAGCTGTGTTTTCCAAGTGAGCCTGTGAGCTGAGCTGCCTGAGCGAGGAGAGATGACAGTGAGCCTCAACTCCCTCCTGTCCTGTCCTGCTCCCATCCCCTGCTCGTCATCTGAGCAAAGCCTCTGTGTCCAACCTGGCCTTGAACACTGCCAGGGGTGGGGCAGCCACAGCTTCTCTGGGCACCCTGTGCCAGCGCCTCAGCACCCTCACAGGGAAGAGCTTCTGCCCAAGGGCTCAGTTCAATCTCCCTTCTGGCAGGTTAAAGCCATTAATAACTGGCTGGAGCTTGCATAGCCACAGATGCTATAAATGGACACAAAATGATCTAGCCAAAGGTTCTCTTTTCATTTTAGCCAACCTATTTGTTTAAATCTTCCACATAAGTGAACTCCAGAGAGATACGATATTCTGTGAGAAGAACATTTCTTCTCTTGGTTCTACATGTACCGACCTTTCCATTTGTACTTGGCCTCTTGAAAACACAGCTGTTAATTATCATTATTATCATTATGGCTCATAGACAAAGTCCTCCAATTTAAGCATTGAATTTAACTGAGAGTAACTCAAAACCTTATAAAAATTACATGGCGGATCTGCAGTGTGACTCGTCATGACTTACACAAAAAATCGACCTAACCCCACCTTATACTCTCTTTGCTTCTTTTGATCTTTTAATCCAGTTGGTTTGTCCTTGGAAATCAACACCCCTCAAAGAACACACAGTTTATTCTCTGTGTCTAACAAAGAATCTGTGAATAAAAATAATTATCAGGACCATCAGCCCGGTGGAGAATTCTGTTCATTTTGTCTCTGCACTGAAAGGTGAAGTATCAAACACATGCAGATACATGAGAAATTCACCTCTGCAATGGTTAATCCTCTTCAGTGGTGAATTTATGTGCCAGAGAACTATCAAGGGCACTGTTGGTGTAACTGCCCAGTGCTGACCCCAAGGACACAAAGCACATTCTTTGCCTATATTGTATTTGCAGCCCAATAACAAAACCTGCCCTTGGGGTCTATCATCAGCAAACACTTGGCAGCACAAGTACTTCGGGTCTCAAGGCCAGGTTGGACACAGGGCTTGGAGCAACCAGTTCTAGTGGAAGATGTCCCTGCCTGTGTCAGGGGTTGGAATTGGAGGAGCTTTAAGGTCCCTCCCAACAGGGCCCAGGGTGGGCTTTGAGTGTGGGTCTTGTGTTGGAATCATGAGGCTGATTGTGGTGTGGTCTGAGGTGGACTCATGCCCGAGTGGAGCGATGCTGAAGTGAGGACCTGAGATCTCCCCAGAGGGAGCCAGGAGGAGATGGCTGAGCTGGAGACTTCCCCAGATGGAGCCTGGGGCTGCCCTCTGACGGGACCCTCGTGGTCACCCCTCCAGTATTTACGTGTTACTCTTACATGTGAGGTGTATTCACAGCTTGGCACACAGAGGCTCCACGCTGAGCATGTCCAAACACACGTGTGCCAAAGGGAGCCTGGGGGCGGTCACGTACACTGCAGCATACAGGCCCTGGTGCCTTTCCCATTTGTTTACACAATTTACCAGTATAGAAAATTAATCATAAGGAAAGCAAACACTGCAGCTCACATCCCCTGCACTGCTGAGCATGATGGCTCCCCTGCCTTTTATTGCTAGAAAAATCCTTCTTTTGATGTCCTTTGAAAATACGCGCTTTGAACTGCAGTGTTTTCCCTAACAGCACTGCTGGGATCACGCTCCCAACAGCTGAGAAACAGGAGCTTTAATTTCAGGCTTCAAGGGAAGCTTTCATTGCAAATCGATGAACTTTAAGCAGGAGATACCTGGCAGCTACCTCGTAAAGATCAAGGTCTGCAGTCCCCTAAGGCTCCCCCCAAGCTTTCAGTGCTCTCATACACCTCAGCAGATCTGCAGCATTTAGAAATAGCTGTTGCAGCACTGAAAATACAAACCACAGTGTGTTTGGCCATAGCATCCACACAGCTAGATATAACACCTGATGGAAAACAGCACCAAGCAAGGGGGTTATGGCACAGGATAAAACCAAGAGACAAATAAACCCTGCCCATAAATGCATAAACAAGTAAATAAAAGGTGCCCACTTTCCTTTCCCAGCTCTCCCAGGCTGAGTCAGAACATCTATTTCTGTGTGCGACTGTGGAGTCTGCGGGGAAAACAAGGCAGCGATGGGGTGAGGCAGCCCCCCCCCGGCCGTGCCGCCCCCCCCCCCGCTGCCGCTCCCATCCCCACCGCTTGGCTCTGCTGGCAGGGAAAGCAAACACACAGGGTATGGAGCGTGGGGCACTGAGTGACCCCCAGAGCCATGGCCAGGGTGAGGGGACCCCGTGGACACTGAGGGACCCTCCACCCCCTGCTTGGGGAAATGAAGCAGAGTGTGCAGGGGCTGGGGAGCATGGGATGGGGGGACCAGCCGGTGCCAGGTGTGTGCCCACAGCATGAGTGTGCTGGGAAAGCTTCTCTTTTGGGACCTGCCTCCAGGGCAGGAGTCCAAGAGAACGTGAGCAGTAACATGTGGAAGGGACCTTAAAGCTCCTCCAGCTCCAACCCCTGCCATGGGCAGGGACACCTTCCACTAGAGCAGGTTGCTCCAAG
>NW_009910150.1:34459-35924 GCF_000696875.1 Nestor notabilis
AGGAATGGTGACTTGTCACCACCCTTTTCCTGAGCATGGACCGAGCAGGCCCCTAGTGCAGGAGTTGTTTCTCCCTGGGCTGCACTTTCAGAGCTGTCAAACCTTGCACAAAATGCTTGCTCCTCCCAAATGGTTTTAAGGCACCGCAGCACAATAGGTGCTAACAAAAGGCAAAGTGATCAAACAATGTGGCTATAAATCCACTCTGCTGAGCTTTCATCCCCTGCCACAATTACTGATGTGTTCTTACCCTGAGTTCCTGGACAGATGAAACCTCAACATTAATGGAAAAAAACAAGCAGGGAAAAAAGAAAAGCAACAGAAAAGAAAGAAATCCCGAATTCTGGAGATGTGTCATCCAGAAGCCAAACAAGCCCATGCCCATTTCCATGCCCCTGTCAGCGCACTGCTCACGTCCAAGCAGTGACAGCCCCAGGTCCCCAGTCACAGCACGCTGCCTTCGCGGAGGGCGCTGGAGCTCTGTGACCCGCCACTTGCTTGGAGAGGAAAACCACCTCCCTGCCAAAGCAGACGATAAGCCACTGCTTGGCTTCTTTCAGAGTAAATGTTTGGGTTGCTGATGTGTAGAAATGTCTTTGTTTTCCCCCAATTTTTTTTCTTAAGCCCAAGAAATGTGCTTATCAGTGCTGACAGCGAGAACACTCAGTGCACCAATTGCCAGGCATGCATCGCCCACCAGATTCAGCTCCAATGGAGATCAATCCTTACAGTGGTTCTAATTTTCATGAAATTCTCCTTTATTGACTCAAAGAACTAAAGAGAGTGGAATTCCTCCCCGCTTGGAAACATCCTGGCAAAGGTTTCCAGATTCCCAGGCCAAGCCAAAGCAGAAGCACAGGCCTTGGTAGACCGCACGTTCCTGCTGTAAGGAAGCATTCAATGCAGTTGAGTTATCAGAGAATCTCACATCAAACTCAATCTCTGATTTTAAATGTTAGCCATAAACAACAACCATATTTTTAAGCACAATTTCCTTTTCTTTATAGACGTATCTCTACTCTGCACTGTATTAACTCAGTTGTACCAGTTCATTCTATTTACAAACAAAGCACCAGTAAACCACCTACTCCTGGGAGATGATGGTCTGTGTCTGATGGTTTCAGGGTGGGTGCTGCCTGCAGACCCCCTTGTTTCACAGTAGTTGTGCTAAAGAGGAAGGACAGGGACAGAGGAAGCTGCTGTGGCCAGCTCCTGCACTGCTCAAGTTGTTAAGGTCAGGAGTTAGTGTGAGGAAACACCTCACCCATCTCCTCACACCATAAACCACCCGAGCTCCTTCAGCGAGTCAGGAACTGGGGGTGATGTGTGCCCGGGGGGTCTCTGCCACAGACCCCAGGTGCATCTTCCCACCCAGAGTGGCACAAGTGCCCCGATGCCCCATTCCCATGGGCACCACTGGACTCCCACCAGCCACCCCCCCCCCCCCCCTCCCCTTCTTTCACCC
>NW_009910150.1:36028-37325 GCF_000696875.1 Nestor notabilis
GAGAGGCCAGCGCTGCACCTCGGTGTGACTCAGCAGAGCTGAGCACAGCCACAGCTGCTCCGTCCTCATGTGCAGCCCCATGTGCCACAGGGGCGCTCTAAAGCACACAGACGTCCTGGTGTGCCACCAACCATCACCCCCAAGGGCCTCGGTCTGACGGGACCCAGCTATGGGGTGTCATGCAGGAACACCATGAATGGGCAGCTCCAGCTGCTATTGCATTAGCACTGAGGCTGAAAACCAAAGCCAGGCTCTGAAACACTGCTTCTCCTCCACATCCTGCTCAGGGGCTGTGTCTGCAGCCAGCACACAGCAGTGCTGGTACCATGTGCTGTGCCAAGCTGCTTGGAGCTGCTTTTCTGTCATGCTGCAGTTTGCAAACCCTGTGGACAGCCAGCTTCTGGGCTACATTCAACTGTGTGCTCATTAAACACTTCTGCAAGAGCTCATTAGGGAGCATGTGTGCCCTTGGTTGCTGCACAGAGAGCACGTGTGGCTGTGGCTGATGCTGACCTGTCCTGGGATGTGCTGAGCACCCCTGGATGCCGCACAAGGGGCACAGGGGCAGCTGCCCTATGGAGCTGTGCAGCCAGTGTGGGTATTCTCAGGGCAAAACCTGCTCGTGGAGCTCCTGCCTGGCTCTGCTCCTCACCTTCCTGTGCTGTGCCAGCTCCAGCTGAGAGCAGCTGGGTAACAGCACCAGTGAGCTGCTCCTCACACTGCCTGTGCCAAAGCAAGATCGGCACCACGACCAAACCCGAGAGCAGCGGCATAAAGCCCATAGAGCAGGTAACAGGCCATCCCATCGCTGGTTGTCTGAGCCCCATCGGAGGGGCTCAGAGGAGCCCTTGGGAGCTCACAAAGCCAGATTACACCAAAGCAAGAGGATTTGCAACCAAGGCACATCATGAGGATGTCCTGGCAGCATCTTATGTGCCTTAATCTGCCTCGCTCGTCAGCACTCTCCACCTCATTACAGGCAGAGCAATCCTCAGGCAGGCAGGAGCTGGAAGGGGACATTTCCTTCCTGTTTAACTGTGACACCTTTGCATCTACTGGCACTGCCTGTAGTCACGGAGTCCATCACAGGCAGTGCCCCTACATCAGTACTTCGGGGCACTCCAGCTAGAGATGCAGTACACAGACCAGTACAGGAGCCACAGCACTGCACTGTGTGCTGGGGGAAGGAGAGGACAAAAGGGGTGAAAGAAACAGCAGCACAAGAAAGGCGGGAACATTGTGCTCCAGGTAACAGGGGTTTCTGATTGGGACCTCCACAGTTTGGGGGCTGAGGTAA
>NW_009910150.1:37393-37713 GCF_000696875.1 Nestor notabilis
GGAAGAAAGCTCACAGCTGCCACAGCCACATTTTTGAACTCCTGAGACTACACATACATATATATAGTCCATGTGTATTTTCCAGGTTACTGGACAATCACCCTAAACCAGCCCACCCTGTCCGTGCCAGCCTTGGACCCTCCCCGTGCACCCATGAATCACTGCAGATGACCATGTCCGAGCGTGCCCCAGGGCAGCTGTGGCAGCCGGGAGCAGGCAGCTTCCAGCCCATTTCTGGTAGTGATTACTGAAGGTGACTGCTCTTTTCAGGAACCGTGGCTTAACCCCCTGTGATTTATGGCAGCTCCGTCGTGCTCCCG
>NW_009910150.1:37766-39807 GCF_000696875.1 Nestor notabilis
TCGGCGCCCCGCACCCGGGGGATGGCATCCAGTGGGGTTTGGCTGCCGGCCCGGTGCAGAGGCCGGTGGCATGAGAGCTGCTCCCGGGCCGTGCTGCATGTGGAGCGCAGCTTGCAGCATCACTTACACGCTGACCAAGCAACAGCAGCTCTACTTAGTTCTCCCTCATGCCCTCTCTGAGGAAGCATCACTTTCCCTGCGCTGCCATGGGCTGACCGTGATTGACTGACCCCACCAGCACTCGCGTTTGTCACCTCCCATCTGCAGCCCTGCGGGAAGAGGGTTCCTCGTGCAGTTGCTTAGGTGTCATGGTTAAACCAGAGGCACAGTAAGAACCCCCTCGGCCCTCCCTGCAAACAGCGTGTGCGGCTGGTCTCTATCGCTGCAGCAAGGGGGGAGCTCCCTCTGCTCACCCCTCAGAACACGGCATGGGCGCAGCACTGCTGCTGCTGCTCCTTTCAACGTCTCACTGTGTTCTTCCCCAGCACCCAGAGCAAAGCTATCCAGCAGACATGTCTGCTTCGGAAGAGACCTTCGCTTTACTCTGACCCGAGGGTGGCAGAAGGAGCTCTCAGAGGTACAAACAGCATTTCACAGTCTAACTCCTGCTGAGGACTTAAAAGCACCTCGAATCACACCCAGAATGCAGGTAGGAATGAACCCGCCATGTGAGCCTCTCCCATTGCCAGTGTTTGTGGCATCCAAAAAGCCAGTGCTCTGCTCACCATGTGGCTCCTGTTCATGGGGACACACAGAATCCTCATGGAAATAACCCATCACCCCAGGCAGGACTGACCCAGAGGAGGAGGAGAGGGCACACAGAGGCTCAGCTAACATGAGCAGCCCTGTGCCCCATAACACCCCTCCTGCTCTGGAACATCGGCTCTAACTGTGAGCAAGGTTACTTGGCTGCTGTAGTGAGGAGCTGATCAAGGAGTGGTTTATTCCCACCCTGAATGAACGAGGTTATTGCTTCATAGGGAGCAGCAGATGATTCCTTTTTCCTTCTCTGCTCCTGGCTGACGGCATCACAGCTGCGGCTGGGCTGGCAGAGGGTGAGGCCATCAGATTGACCCTGCAGAGATGAGGAGCTTCATTTGTCAGGTATCCCGCTGGCCCCAACACTGGCCAAAGACACAGACTAACCACAACAGCAGCTAGAATAGTGTCCCATTCAAACCCCTGGTCTGCAGCAGCTGGGGTTGGTGCTCTGGGGCCTGGCCATCGATCCCCAGCACTTACAGGGTCCCCTCTGCATTGCGTGCCTCGGTTTGCCCTGCAGCAGGAAGGGCTGGGTGATCCGGCCATCTCCAAGGCCTTTCTGTGTTCAAACTGGAAAAGCAAAGGGACCATCCCCTGCCTCTGAGCAAGGCAGCTTGTCACAGAGCCAGCCTGGCCCCCACACATGGAGAGGATGAATGTCCGTCAGCTTCTGAGGGGCTCTTCTGAGAGGGCTGGCTCTAAGAACTTGATCTATTTTGAAAGGTTTTCAGCGTAATGCATTGATTTGCTGTTCTCCTTCAAGTCTGCTGCCCTTATCACATAAGGAGCCTTGAACATATTACAAACAGCTGCCCAATAAATATATTGAATCATGGAATCCCAGACTGGCTCAGGCTGAAGGGACCTTAAAGCTCCTCCAGCTCCAACCCCTGCCCCAGGCAGGGACACCTTCCACTAGAGCAGGTTGCTCCAAGCCCCTGTGTCCAACCTGCCCTTGAACACTGCCAGGGATGGGGCAGCCACAGCTTCTCTGGGCACCCTGTGCCAGCACCTCAGCACCCTCACAGGGAATAGTTTGTGCCTCAGAGCTCATCTCAGTCTCCCCTCTGGCAGGTTCAAACCATTGCCCTTGTCCTGTCCCTACAGGCCCTTGTCCAAAGCCCCTCCCCTTTGCATGCTGGGAACTCTTGGAATGCTCAGCACCTGCAGGGATGCACTGGGCAAAGTGGCAACTCTGCGACCCCACCACAAAGCCACCCAGCTCCTGCAGCCAGGTCAGCTCTGACCTGCTCCTCCATCACCTCCCACACCACTGTCA
>NW_009910150.1:39847-43274 GCF_000696875.1 Nestor notabilis
AGCCAGAGAAGGGTGAAATCACCCCAGTACAGTGAGATCAGCTCCACACGTCCCACCTTGAGCAGCCAAGCCAGCCCCATCTGGATGCTCTGCACAAGACAACTGCAGATAATAGCAATCAAGTTATTGCTGGTGCTTGCAACTGAGTTAGCAAGACCTAAGAAATGCAGGTAAAAAGCCAAAACAAAATGCCTGAACCCCCAAATTTCTAGTAGATAAACAATGTGTTTATGTCCTTTAAGTTTCAGGTCTGAATTGCTGCAAGAACAGGCTCCCTGGGTCTGTCTGGCTTTCAAGTTCTGCTGCAAACTATCGATGTAAGTGGCACTTTCTTCTTCAAGCATTTCTGCAGCGGTGCATTAGTGATTTGATTACTCAGTGCTGTATTTTAAGTCGATCGAGTGACGGGAGGTAAGTGCTGCCGTAGGCACTAATACCTTTCCTGCAAGGCTGCAGAACCGCTTTCCCGTCTCACAGGGGCAGGTCACTCATCAGGAGATCCTCAGGGAGTCTGGCAGCGCTGTGCTGTAGGTGTGAGCAGACCCAGCCCTGCTGAAGCTGCTCTGGGCTCTGGTATGAGGAGCAGGGGCCCGGAGCCGAGCCTGTGCTGGCACCAGACACAATGCTCCTTCTACCCAGCAGCGGATGTGAGCTGCAGAGCAGCGTCTCTGGGCAGGAAGAGAACACAATTGGTCAGGAATGTGCTCCTTGGTTTGTTCCCACTGCATGACCCCTCTTCAGTTTCTCCAGAGCTCCACACCTTCAGTTAGTGCAGGTCAACAGCCCTTCCCCTCCCCTTCCCTTCCCTTCCCCTCCCCAGGCACTCGGCTGCGTGACTTCATAGCCTCTACTTTGTCCCTGCCTGTCCCTTCCTCGCTGGGCTCTCCTCCATCCATCACCACCATGGCTTTCCCTTTACAGTCACGTGCAGGTGGGGCTGGTAAGGTTCATCAGAGCTGGAGAAGGGAGATATGGTCATGTCAGCTGCTCTGGGAGCACTTCCCACAGCACCTTCCAGGTCCAGCTTCAGCCGAGACCATCAGGACCAGGAGTCTGGGAAGTGTCCAAGGCCACGTTGGACACAGGGGCTTGGAGCAACCTGCTCTAGTGGAAGGTGTCCCTGCCCGGGCCAGGGGTTGGAGCTGGAGGAGCTTTAAGGTCCCTTCAACACAAACCAGGCTGGGATTCTGTGATTTCAGGGTAAAACAGGTCTGGATTTTTCTTCTGTACCAGATACAAAGTACTTCTAAAATGAATTATTATTGTACCCATAAATTCCAAAATATTGGAAGTCCTGACTTCTGGCCACGGCCACTCATTCCCTCACACAGAGAACCAGAGGTCCCATTTTGCAGTGACGGATGACGTGTACAGGCAGTGCTGGCAAACAGCAGTTCTGTTTGCTGACCTGTAACAAAGGGAAAAACCTGAAGCCCTGCGCAAAAAATGCTTTTCTCAACAGAGTGCTTTTCCATGCTTCCTAGAGAGGGTCACAATGAAGGGAACGCTGGTGCTGCCACCCAAAAAAGAGCATCCATCACTGTTGTGCAAGCAGCTGATCCTACCTGCCTGATCATAACTAATCCCCAGCATCTGGGGTGGGGTGGGGGAGCAGCAGAGGGGGAGGAAGGAACACGTTAATTACAGCTAATAATTAATATCTGTGATGGGAAGAACAGTTTAACCTTGAATAAGGATGAATTAGATTTAGGCACAAAGCTGCCCCCTGTGAGAGCAGCGGCAGGTGCCCATCACAGACCCTTCCAAGGAAGGTGGGGTTGGGACCAGGCAGAGCCAACAGCAGAGATGAGCACATTATGGAGCAGGTTTAGTTAAGCCAAGCTTTAGCCTTCTCCCTGCAGTCTGTACGGAGGAGGGGACTCCAGCTCCACGCCAGCTGCTCTTCCCTGCGGACACGGTGCTGCTGGTTGGTCCAGCACCTCCCGCAGCAGCTCCCAAGCCCGAGCAGCACGGACCGTGCGCAAGGCAGGACGGGTGACCCCGCGCAGGGACCGGGGGTCCCGTGTCTCACCACCCTCTGTACTGCACTGCACAGCCCCGCCCGGCTCCTCGGGGAAGTCCGGTGCCGATCCTGCCGGCACAGCAGCCCGATGTGGAGGCAGTGAAGGCTGCGGGCAGCGCAGGGGAAGGTCTGAGTCAGGCCCTTCCCACCTCGCAGTCGTCCCTGAGGGAAGTCACGATCTTCATCTGTGAATCATCAAATCACAGAACCAACCACGTGGGAAAAGCCCTTCAAGCTCATCCAGCCCAACCATTCCCAGCAGTGCCAAGGCCACCACTAACCCCTGGCACTGAGGCCTCGGCTACACGGGCTGTGAACGTGACTCCGCCACTTCCATCTCACCGCTTCTGTGCATCCCCCATCACCTCCAGCCATGGCACCCATGCACAGCAGGGACCACACGAGGAGAGGGACACATCTCACACCATCCCAGTCACCGCTCCGGGCTCCACCCCCCCGGGAAGGGATGCTCAGGGGAGGGGCAATACCCAGTGCTGGTCCCCATCAACGCAGCGCTGCCGCTGTGCCTGCCCGGAGGCTGCCAACAGCCATCTGCAGCATTCCCCTGAAGAAGAGCTGCTGGCTCACGACACCCAACCTGAAAAGCCCCTCGCTCACCCTGTGCCAGTGCCCGGGGTCTGCTATGGGGGGACACACCGACCTGGAGGCACAGGCAGCATCAGAGGACATGAAACTGGGAAGAACTGGAGTTACAAATGGGACTCTGTGAGGAGAGGTTTGCACACGGAGGCTGTGGAGTTTCCTTCCCACCAAGTATCAATGTGTAAGGGTGAAGTTGTGTTAGTGCAGCTGTTACAGCCAGTTGTAAGTCACTCCAGGGACTGCATTATACTGAAAACCTTTTTTCCTTTAATTTAAAAGATGTTTCCAGCAGGAGAAAACAGACAGAAATTTCACAGACAAATGTGAACCAGATGTTTCCAAAGGCAATTCTGCCCAGGCCCCCACTCCTGTTCCTTGAAACTGCTGCAATTGTCATACCAAGAAACGTGTCAGTGCAGGGCAGGGCTGTGGGTGCCCCGGGCAGGGAACCCACCGGGATCCAGGGAAAGCCCAGGGGCCCCTCATACAGAAGTGAACACTCGGATACAGGAGGAGCTGCCAGCACCACCTGTGTGGCAACATCTCAGAGAATCCCTCACATGAACCTACTGAGCAACTACGGCCAGAAACCAGCCAAAAGACAAGAATCAAAGTGATGATCACCCAGTTTTCATGTGGAGAAAGGTGAAGAATGGAAATGCAACACTTAAACACTGAAATGGGAGGAAAACAGGCCAGTAAAATCACCCTCAAATAGGTTTAGTGTCATGAACTCCACATCACAAGGTGCTGAGGCGCTGGCACAGGGTGCCCAGAGGAGCTGTGGCTGCCCCATCCCTG
>NW_009910150.1:43507-45714 GCF_000696875.1 Nestor notabilis
TGCTTTTCCTGCTGCACCTCCCACACTGTCAGTCTGAGCCCTCCACCCGGCTCCACCAAAGCTCCATCTCCACCAGTGCCTCGGTGTTCCTTACCTACACACAAGTGCCACAATTCCATGTTGCTCAGCAAAGCATCCTCCCCCAGGGCTCAGCTCAGGGACCCTGCCTGGGGCAGTGCTGCACAGCATGGCAGGACACCTCTGTCTACCTGGTGCTTCCTGCGGGGCGCCGGGTGCAGGGACACCCACCCCAGGCACCAGCCCCCAGGTGATCCAAAGGGCTGGGTGCAGACCACGGCACTGAGCACGGTCGGGGGAGATGCGGGTCCCATCCGGCCTCATCCCGATGGAAACCGCCCCTCTCAGAGCTGGGGCTGGGTCTCCACAGGGGTTGTCACCAGCCCTCAGCAGCAGCTCTTCAGTCCGCAGACAGCTCACGGAGCAGCTTCATCACCCAACTGCACCCGCAGCTCCCTGGAAGCGTACAGTCCTCCAGGGAAGCAAGGGATGAGCAGTGTGGAGGGAAACCGCGCCTGTGACCAGGCCTGTGCTCCAGCGCAGACATCACAGGTACATGCCACGGCAGCACCCACGGGGCAGTGGAGGGGGACAGTGGGGAGCAGAGGGGCTGGGGGCGCCTGAAAACCTGCTCGAGGCATGTCAGGCAGGAGGCCAAGGGGGAGGAACGTGCACCATGCACACACCACTTCATCTGCAGACTCACTCTTAGCAAAATGCCGCATTACAGAAGTACCGACGGGGTAAGTATTGCTTTGGGTAACATCAGAATGAAATCTCAAACACCCCCACTGAAAAGCAGCCTGGGCTTGTGTGGCGCTTCACTTCGGGACCCACTTCTGCAGCTGAAGGGACCAGGAGGAAACCTCGAAAACCACAGTGTGGAGCAGCAGAGGCTGTAATAAACCTGTAGTGCAACGGGAATGGAGATGGGCTGGGAAAGGGCCCCACTTCCCACAGCCAAGTGCACAGGGGTGGAAGGAGGAAATCCTTCAGAATCAATCAAAAAGAGAAATGTCCCAGCATCCAGGAGCTGTTAATAACATCCAACAGGCAGCACAGCTCCTACTGCAGAGAACACCAGAGACCACTTCCTATTACTCAGCATTGCCACGTAGGTTTTCCACTGGCAGCATAAAAGACTGCAGAAAACCATTCAAGCTCCCATTATTAAAAACGGCATCTAGAAACTTCTGCATTAGCTCTTTAAAATCAGTGAAGAACTGAAACACGGCCCTGCTCTTGGCTTGTGCTTTGGAATTTGCTGAGGAATTATTTTCATTTATCTGAATAATGGCTGAGGCAAAAAAACCCAATTTGCTGAAGATCTTGGCTTTAAGCCTTGCCAAAATTGAGGAATTACCTTTTCATGGAGGTGAATGGAGCCGCTGCTTCAGCTCCCACACACAGCCCCAAAGCTCTGCTTTCTGTTGGGACGCTGTGTTTGGCTGGTGTTTAAGCCATGATGAGCCACCAGTTCAGAGCAGGACCCACTCTCATGCCTCCCAAGCATCGTTTCTCCCGTTCTTCATAGAATCACAGAATCCCAGCCTGGTTTGTGCGGGAAGGGACCTTAAAGCTCCTCCAGCTCCAGCCCCCCACCACGGGCAGGGACACCTTCCACTGGAGCAGGGTGCTCCAAGCCCCTGTGTCCAACCTGGCCTTGAACACTGCCAGGGCCGGGGCACCCAAAGTGGGCCAGCCACAGCTTCTCTGGGCACCCTGTGCCAGCGCCTCAGCACCCTCACAGGGAAGAGCTTCTGCCTCAGAGCTCATCTCAATCTCCCCTCTGAATCTCTGCAGCGGGTCTCAGTGAAGCAGCAGAATCCATCCACTCACGCGTTGTGTGAACCCCACTCATCTGCTGCATTCCTCCAGCTGGTGTCAATGGACGCACACGCGCCAGGCCACACGTCACAGGGGTGAGAGGCAGAACAGGGGTCCCAGCACAGCCACCTCCACTCCTCTTCGGAGGAAGGCCCCTCCCCAGGACTGGTGGCAAACCAGCCCTGACCTTCCCGTGCAGACACGGGCCTGCCCAGGGGCACCACTCACATTTTTCCCTTACCTCTGCACTGGCACAGAGCCCCAGGCTGCGCAAGCCCATTGTTTGCTTTCTCCAGGGCCCAGCTATGCCAGGAATGTCACACATCCAGGGGTAAGGACATCTGGCAGAACACATTTATGTG
>NW_009910150.1:45919-47764 GCF_000696875.1 Nestor notabilis
AGCTCAGTCACCATGGAGGAAAAAGCTCTTGGACATCACCTTTTAAACAGCTCCATCCTGGGACTACATCCACCGTCACAGGACAGACGCTGGGCTGGAGCTCAGCTTCTCCATCCGTTTCATGTCACAGAATGGTTTGGGTTGGAAAGGCCTCAAAGATCACCCAGTTCTGGCAGCTGCTCTAAGGTGTCCCCTTGAGGAGCCTTCTCTTCTCCAGCTGCCCCAGCCCAGCTCTCTCAGCCTGGCTCCAGAGCAGAGCTGCTCCAGCCCTCGCAGCAGCTCCGGGGCCTCCTCTGGCCTCGCTCCAGCAGCTCCACGTCCCTCCTGTGCTGTTCCCCAGAGCTGGATCAGGGCTGCAGGGGGGGTCTCCCCAGAGCACAGCAGAGGGGCAGGATTAGTCCGAGGCCGCGGGTGTGAGGTATCACAGCTCCCTCCCACACCAGCACACAGATCTCAGGGGTGTTTCTGCCTGTTGATGGGACCGCAGTGACATCCATGAGCCTTCTCAGGAGAGCACAGGACCCACCTGTAGCTCTTGGCATCTCCTTCAACCACGAGCAGCCCCTCCACATGCAAGCAGGAGCCTTCTCTTTAGCTGGGAGCAGACAAGTGCTCTTCTGGAGAACGGGGCTTGGTTATTTCTGCTTCGCCTTTTAATTTTGTGTTTGAAATGGACAGAGGGCTGTTTGTACCCCCCCCTCAGCTGACTGCTGCAAGGCTACAGCCAGAGCTTGGCAATGCTTTTGGGCAGGGGTTTTGTACAATAAAGAACTGTGTGAGCAGAAAACCCATAAACCTCAATGGCCACCAGGTAACCCTGGGCCCCGCGCAAGAAGATGCTGGGAACAAGCCACAAAGGAACTCCTGGAGACAGACGTCCCGGGCTAAGAAAGGTGGAGCTGTTTGCTGTGGGAGCACTCACTGCACAGAGCACCCTGGCCCGCCGAGCTGGAGCTGGGCAGCGCGATGCCCAGGTAAACAACGGCTCCACAGAGCCCTTACACAAGGTGCAGAGCACATTCCTCACCATATACTGCCGCCTTTTACACTTATTTTTGGAAAACAGGAAGCTTATTGATTTGTTTGCTGAGGTGGCCAAAGCTGGACCTGGGAGACAGATGTCCTGCTTCAGCCCTGCACTTCAGTCTGCATGTCTTGCACCACAGCTAGCTGGGCAACAACTGAGGGACATGGCCCTGACTCGCTATATGCCCTTACTGAGGCACAACAGAGGGGTTTTGGTGCTGGACTCTTCTTGTTAAGCTCTGCTGTTGTTAAACAGAAAAGGGAAGCTCTGACCTCTGCTGCTGACACGCAAAAGACCACAATATGAACCAGTATGAAGCAGGAAAACACGAGCTTGGATGTTTGCCCGCCGCTCCCCGTTTAACTGGACAGGAGCTCAGCACAGGGTTTGCTGCAGCAGAGGAAGAACCATCAGAAACCTGCACAGTGACCCTGTGATTCGAGGGCAACGCTCGACATGCAGGTAACCTGTCACCCAGCAGGGACGACTGGGAACTGCTTTCTCCAGCATCAGATACAGCAGGTTACCACACATTCATGTTTTTAGACCTAGGGAATCCAAGGCAAACCTAATGCAAAC
The DNA here is from genome assembly GCF_000696875.1 of Nestor notabilis. NCBI lineage: Eukaryota > Metazoa > Chordata > Aves > Psittaciformes > Psittacidae > Nestor > Nestor notabilis. The sequence continues at coordinate 47,526 of NW_009910150.1, forward strand.
CCCCAGAATTAACTGAGACAGTTTCAAAAGCTTGTCCAAGCCCCAGAAATTAACCGGTAGTTTCAACAGCTTGTTCATAGATCACTTCAGTTTGTCACCCATTTGTGCTCTAAGCTGGTACCACACCTGTAGGCAGTTTTCTGTGTTTTAAAGACTGCAACCCCAGACACAGCTACAGGTTGGGTGGAGAAGAGACTCAGAACAGCCGTGTGGAGGAGGACTTGGGGGTGGTGGTTGAT
>NW_009910151.1:0-45917 GCF_000696875.1 Nestor notabilis
GCATCCGTCCCCGGCCAGCGCCGTGCTCCCCGGGCCGGGCCCGCGCTCCCTTCCAGGGAAGGCGACCAAGGGAAACGCCGGGGAATGGAAATCCCATTCCCCGCGCAAGGACCTCCGGGCCAAGGCAAACAGTCCCCGGTGAATCATGCGGGTGTCTGCCACCGCGGCGAGCCTCCGGAGTCTCTGTCGGGGAACACTCTGAGGGAGGCGTGAAATAAATGGGCCAGGTAGAAGGGACTGTCGCTTCCCTGCTGTCACAGCAGCGGTGGACTCAGTACTGCAGGTGGAAAAAGCTGGCTGTGAGGTTTGTATCAGTACTTACGGTTTCATTGTGTATGAAGAAGAAAAAGTAGAATTCCCGCTTTGTTCCAAAGCAATTGCGATTTCTGTTTCCTGGGAAAAAAACAGCAGTGAAAAGCATTCCGAATGACAGAGGTAAGCCGTGCTTACTGTCACGTCCAACAAGGAAGGGATAAAATCGCTAAGCCAGTGCATCAGGTGCCAGCATGGTCTGAGGAGATTTGTACCCCCAAGTTGCTGGGATGGTGAGCAAACTTTGGAAATCAGCAGAGCTAATTTGGGTAAGTTTTCCAAGGCACAATTAATAGTCTGTGAGGCAGGTGTACAAAATCTAATCCCTAAGAAGAGTGGTGTAAATGATGAGCAAGTCTCCAACTGAAAGGGGATGGATTCACCCCATCGTTCATTCTGAGCCCTGGCTTCTGAACCTTGCCTATAGCTAAAGGAAAGCGAAAAATTAAAAAGGCACATGAACACTAATAGACATTATAACAAACCCAGCAAAACCAAGTGCAGAACAGTTCACCTGTTCTGTTTCATCCTTTGTAATGTAGCATAGGCCATGGTCCGTAATGCTCTGTCAGCACAGAATACAGAATCGGTACCCCTGAAGATGCCACTGTGCTGTGGCTTGAAGCACCAGTTGTGTTGCCAGGGAAAGACAAAAGGCAGGAAAGTGCTGTAGTGAGAAAATGATGTGAACGTGCAGGGGCTTGGCTTGGTGGCTTCGGTTCCAACTTATCCATAAGAAATCCCAGCACTAGCTCTTCCCAGAGCCCATGCAGCCTGCTGCTGTTGACAGGTTGAACACATGGCAGGTATCCCCACTGGAGATTGCAGGAAGGGGTATGATGGCAATGAGACAGCTTGATAAGGCGTCTATTTGCCTTATAAAAGACAACTTAGAAGATGGAAGGATTTTTATTTGACTTTATTAATCAACTTTGTTTTTTATTTACTACCATACCAGAAGTTCTGTGTGTTCCCCACATTACAGACTCTCAATGTCTCTTCACCTCTTCTCCTTCCTCAAGTGACGAGCTTCTGTCTTCCACAGTGTGACTTCTTTTCACATTGTGAGAGGTATTGTTCAGTCTGTCAATGTTTGGGAGAATGGGTAGAGGAAAGTTGGAGGATACTAAGTTAGATCAAGCTGGAGGCTTCTATCAAGCAGTGCTTTGATCTGCAGGCAATTATTAAGCTTCTTGAAGATTGCCAACTCGATACCAGAGGCTTTCTGAGTCTTCTTTTTCCTTTTCTGGCTTCTCTCAGTGCCTGGCAGGATAGTTTTCAGTCTGAAAGAAACTCCCAGTGATGTAGGCTGCTTTTGAACTGTCACAGGCAACCACATAATGTAAAAAACATAGTTCAGAAAGTACATTCTATCTTAAAAGCAGGTGCTTTAGTAAAACAGCAGTGAATTGGTTTTCCTCCTGTAGGAAGGACTGTTTCAGACCTTCCTACTACCGTTAGACACTTCCTACTAATTTCCAGCCTAAATGTATTTACAGACATTTTATACTTGTTTTCTAGTACCAATGTTATCTTTCAACCTAAACATCTCTTTTTCTTCTCCAAGGCCTGCTTAGCTAGTATATTCAGTGGCGGCAATAATTTTCTCTTTCAGCCTTCACTCGTTTCACTCAACAAGCAAGGTCTCGCTGTGTATGTCCTGAGCCGGTTCCTGTGGGTGCATGTGGCAGAACTGAACATGATACACCATCCAAGCTCTCACCAGAGCATTTCTATTTATTGAAAATACTTTTCCTGTTGTGGTCTAGGATTTCATTATCGTTTTCAGTGGCCTCACTGCTGTTAATGGCTGCTGGTCATCTTTGCGTTCAGTTTACGTGCGCAGCTGCACCTGTTTGCCAGTGGATAAATCCTACCTGATACACGATCTCTTGAAGTTCTTTCATTCTTAAGATCATTTGGTTCTTTCTAAATGAGGTCCTCCTTCTCGTGTACCATGCCTATTGGATCTCATATGTTTTATCAAAAAAAAAAAATAATCTACTTTTGCTGGCCAGTTTAAGGAATTAAAATGTTAACTAAGATTCTCAAAGTGATCTTTCAGTAATTGCAAATAACTTTTTCTCTAACTTTCCCCTTTGAATGCTCCCTCATGCTATTGCCAAGAGCTAGGTTCGTGAGCTAGGTCCATACTTAGCTCTCCTAGTTCCTATTTCAGTTAGTAATTTCCCCTGTAGCAATGCTTTCCTGAAGTGCACACAGCTTAGGTCTACTGCATTTCCTTTGCCTAAAAAAAGCAGGTTAGATGAGCACAGCCTCATGTTGGGAAACTAATCCTGTGTTTATCACTGATTTTGCAACATCTTTAATTATTCTTTGCTTCAAAATTTGTTTTGAAGTTCTTACTACTACACGGATCAGAATAAAAGCTAAGATGGCAGTTGAACAAATCAGGTTGTTCCAATTGCTTTTCATTGGGCACCATCTGACTCAATCCAGTTGTTAAGAAAACTTGGTGTGATGCCTGTGTTGTCATTTGGGATGGAAATTGTCTGCTCCCCTTGACATGTACATGTTTTAAGGTTCATGTCTCTCTTGCTTGTAGTTGCTGCTGCTTTTGCTTATTATCCTGCCTTTGTGTTGACTATAATAAAATACTTATAAATAGCAAAGTTTTTTGCATTGGGTAGGCAAGAAGAAGAAAGACGTTTATCAAAGGCCTAGGCAAAGGTTCTGTTAGTTTGTACTGCAAACAAGAAAATACTTAGAACTTAGTAAAAAAGGTTGAAATAAATACATAATAATGGTTGTTAGTTCAATAAAAAATCTGTGGCTTTTGCCAGTGGAGGAATTTACCTTTTTATTCATTGACATGCAAGATTTGAAATACCTATGAATAAGATCATGAAGCTATTACACAATTAAGTGTCTTTATTACTCTATTATTGTCTTTATTATTGATCAGAGAAATCAAACCATATTTTTTATATCACTTCAGAAGTTTGTATCCCACAGCCTTCTGATTGGAAATGTTGTAATGTAGTTGTAATATTAACTTATAGGCCTTTTAAGCCACACTGCACTGCAATTCATCAAGTACAGTTTCCAATGCATATGTAAATTGGAATCTATCAATGGAAGCACCAGCCTTAATTATATAATTAGAAGATATACCCTTTCCTGGGCCCAAGTGCTCACTGAAATGAAGCTGTCTCCACTGGTCAGCAGGTACTTGGTATCTTAAAAAACATACAATGCAAGTTCCTCCTAGTTACAGTGGGATATTCAAATTTCTACAGTAGCTTGAAAGTAAAACTGTATCAATATTTTCTTTCTCTACCATTCTTTCTAAATAAGAACGAGACAGATTTCTATTTTTTAGCTTAGATGGCTGTTGTGGTTAAAACTACTGTCATTTAAAGCAGGTATGTTACAGTTGGTCAGTAATTGTCAATTACTTTATGATTCTCCATTGACATCACTTAAAATCACTTAAATGAAAGAGAAGGGTATAGAGTCCAAGTCTATATCTAATCTGTTTTCCTCAAGAAATAGATTTATTTATTTAGTAAATTTTATTTATTTATTTAATAGTTAGATAACATGCTATATCTCATCATCTCCCCAAAAAACATTATCCTTTTGCTTTGTCTCCAAGCCCTTTCTACTTCAGGCATGCATATAACTTTTCTTTACTGTTTTTAGCATTTCTTCCGTAGCTAGCCACCTCCTTGACACTTAAAATTACTGTAATTTGTACATGGTACATTATATAGCCTCTAAAAAGAAATGGAGAGATTTTTTGAAAACCCATACTGTCTTCTTGCACGGACCCTTTCCGTTCAGCTGACACTTTCTGTAATTCCAGGAACATGCTGCTGGTTAAAAACAGACTCAGTAAAGATTTAAACACAGATGTAATGACAAAGTGTTTATTTGTCACTTGTGGTAAAAAGGACTCACCTGAGTGTTAGTGATGGACTGATGATACATGAATTGCACAGCAATGTTCACGGTTCACGGTTTGTGAACTTCATTACATAAACATAAAACCAGGGGAACTGAAACAGATCGAAGGGTTTGATGGAGTATGAATTTGTAAAGAGCTTGCACTTACTCTTCTCCCACACTTCTGTGTTGATTTTGTTGTGTTTTAGTTCCAGATGTTTGAGGATTAGGATCTTGGCTGGCTTTCTACTGAATTCTAGGATTGACTTCTTATACTTAAGGCGTCTGAAAAAGGCAAATAACTCACTGGTGCGCATGGCCAGAGTACACACAGCCTCAATTCAGCCCTTTCTGCTTTGCTGTTGCTGTCCTACTGCAGAGTTCCACCTTCCTGTGCCATGGGTGGCAGCTAAAGTCACCTGCAGTGGCTTAGAGAAATGGGCAGAAGGAAAAGGCTTTGCTTATTGAAGCTCAGATACTGCAATTAACAAAAGTTTTCCTACAGAAATTCTCTTAGAAACTCCATTTGGCTTTTCAGTATAATTTGGAAGAAGAAAATAAGAACTCTTGCAGCTGGTACCTGAAAAGCAAGTATTTACCTCTTATACAGGTTACATCCTTTCTTCATTTTCCTCAGAAGAATTGCGTGGTAGGTTATGATTACTGTCCATCCTGGGCAATGTTCACTGGGGAAAAAAACCCTGATCTATGATATCATCTGAGGTGGGACTCACTGAAGTTACATGCTGTTGATGAAATACGTACTGAATTCATCTGTGGACAGCACTCACCTATTTTAACTAGCTGAAAAATAGTCCCACGATTGCTACTCTGCTAAGTATATTCACAGGCTTTACTCTTGCTGTAACTTTCAATATGTGGACAGTAAATTGCATTTTCAGTGTTACCCTTAGTAATTTAAGCCATGCCATGCTTAAATTCAACTCTCCTTCAGAATCCAAGACTTTTTTCTCAGTTCTTGGGACAAAATTGAGATCACGTATACAAGAGCTGAACTTAGATGTTCCAACCTGATCCAGAAAGCATGCAAGTTGCTAGCTCTCAATCAGTCCTTGCACAATGAAAAACATGTTAAGCATAGTGATGTGTTTGAATTTTCACCCGTGTCTGGATCTTAAGCAAAATAATGAGGTTCTTTATGAATCTTTGGTAATGTCTGTGTTGTACTGTTGTGGTTTAAGCCCAGCTGGTAACTCAGAACCATGCATTCAGATTTCATCTGAACTACAACTTTGGCAGAATTTAGGCAGGCTGGCTCTTGACCTAACAGTGTTCATACAGAACTACGTAGATCAAAGATTATAAAAATGAAAATAACTGATGTATTTAAATTTTGGTGATTCAGATGCAAAGCAACCAAATGGTAGCCAATCCAGCCAGATTCCTGCGTGCTTTGTGGTATCATTTGCAGCAGAAACAACTGTCGACTGATCATTGCTGTGGTTCCTGACTTGAGCTTTACCCTGATTTAATCTTTAATGAAATTAGTTGATGATATTACTACTTTAAAAAGGAAGCAGACTGTCTCATAGTAGGTATCAACAAAAACATAGTATTTACTTACACATATATGCTGGTCTGCATTTTGAAAAAGTTAGTATAGAAAATATGATTAGTGAAACTTGCCTGCCTCTGAATGACCCAGCTGAAATACATTCCGTTAAAAGGCTATCAATCATGGTAATGTATATCAATTAATACAGAGAACTGTGGCTAGTATGAACTAGTTTGGTGGTGATTAAATGTTGCATATTGGATCTCTGCTCTTGGCTCTGGTACAGCTATGAGGGTGACTCCCAGTTAAATCTGGCTTGTGAACGAACCATCTTGAGAAGTTAACAGGAGGCACCAAAGCCTGCACTGAACTTAGATTTAAAGATTATTTATGTCTTCAAGTTAAACATGTGTTAAGAAGTTTTGGTGGTTTCTTAACAAAATAATCACCTTAAAAAATATTTGACTCCTGAAAATTTGGTCCTGCAACACTTAGGTTTGTGGCAGTGGAAAAATGGTGTGTCATGAAGTGCATACAGAAATGTAGATGTTAATTCCCTGTGTTGCCAACCCTTTTCCAACACCCATAAGACAAGAAGTCTGGTCCTTGCTGCCAATGCTGTGCAGAGGATGTTGGGAGCCAAGGAAGGGCAGCAGGTCTGCCCAGCTCTCCATGAGTCATTGTGCTGGTCACCCTGTGCTCCTTTTACTGAAGTTTTGTACTTACTTATACAGTGTCCTTAAGTCACCTCCTAAATCTGAGTTACTAAAGGCATTGCATTTCCTGAGTTTTTCGCTTGATGGCATGTTTTCCAACTCTCTAATGGTTCTTTCAGCTCTTTGCTAACCCATTCCAAGGTTTTTTTAAACTTTCTGCTTGAATTATTCACAGCTTTAAGGTATAGGCAAAATAGAATCATTTTCTCTTTTTTCCTTCATTGATGATTTATGCTTTCTTTAAAATCATGGATGAAGAATTTAAAGCACCATGGAGTCAAAACCCGATCCTTGCAGAGTTTATCTTGGAACACACTCACTCACTGAGTGTTCTTTGTTCACATACAGCAGAGGTTGATCAGCTGTTTTGCAATGTATTTAATATGTGCAGTGCTGTTGCTGTATCAGTCTAGTTCTCTAGTCAAAATACTGTGTTGTATCAGGTAAAGTGCCTAAGAAACGTCTATGTGTGTAATGTTTACTCTTCACCCTGTATTGCTTCGTTTCATAGCCGCTTTAAAAAAAGAAAACAGGATAGTTTGACAGAGTCTGTTTCCCCAAGCTGGCCTGTGTTCTATTTTCTGAGTAATGCACTGAATGACAGAATTATGGTAAACTGTAGGTAGGAAGTGACCTAAAAAAAATCCCCAAGGGTAGTGTTCAGCCTCTGTAGCTATAGCCTTTTATGACGAATCTTCTGTTATACCTGAAGTCTAAATATTTTAATTCAGGAGCTCTCCAAAACATGCTTTCTGAGTACCACCGCTGGTGGTTGGGAGCATTTGCCAATGTTTTGGCTCTGCACCAAACCACTGTGCTTTTAAAGACCAAAGAGGAAGAAAACTTTGAAAAAGAAGTTGTAGTGAAAGGACAAAGGATAAAAGGCTTCTTGAAAATACTACTGGATATAGTAGATATTGTAAATACAGAATATCTTAAATAATTTAACACGTTCCTAGTAATGTTAAAAAAAAGCCCTCAACCCTTCCTGCCCCCAGACATCTGGAAAATCCATCCAAATGTAAGATGGTATTTCACAGAAAGAATTGTCAGAGCAAAATTGCAGTAAAAGAAAAAGTATGAGGTGCCAAAGAACATCTGTAGTAACCTTGGTACAGTTTGTTAAACTTGGTTAGGTAGTAAAAGGACACTGCTAATACTGCCACTGAATTCAATTCAAAAGGAAAAGTTACACTCACAAAAAGATTAATAAACTTTTTTTCTTCAAAAGCAAGGAAGAATCAACTATCTACTTTGTTATCTGTGATAAGTATAATGAGGGAATGCTACTTAGAAACAAAAAAGTATCCAGAGAAAACATCATATGTTGGGTGTGTGTAGACATCACAAACATGATTGAGGATCACGTCTTGAAACATTCTCAGCTTGTGACTCTATCTGGTCTCATAATCCCTAAGGCAAAGCCCTATTTCCTCAAACATTCACCTCCTGCCTTTTCTCAGACACCTCCTTATGTAGCTCATCCTCAGGCTGCTTGTGTAAAATGAGCTGGTCCCAGCAAAACTGGAACTGTACTGCCCATGCAGCCTTTTGTACAAGGGCATAAGGCAGCTCTAGCTGGTAAATGTAGCTCACATCTAAATGCTGCTGCTGCACAGCAGCAATTATGGAAACATAGATTGTGTTGCTCAGTGCTAATAGGCACAGGATGCTTACAGACAAGGTTTTCTGAGCTTCAGTTTTTCACAGGGGGTCTGATTTTCTAGACCCCTGGAGTGTTTAGAATCATAGAATCAATTAAGTTGGAAAAGACCTTTAAGATCATCAAGTCCAACCTTTACCGAAGGACTGCCAAGTTCACCACTAAATATGTCACTGAGGGCCTCGTCTAAACTTTTTTTGAACACTTCCAGGGATGGTGAGTCCACCACTTCTCCAGACAGCCTGTTCCAATGCCTGATCAACCTCTCCGTGAAGACTTTTCCTAATATCCAATCTAAACCTCCCCTGGTGCAGCTTGAGGCCATTACCTTTTGTTCTATGACTTGTTACTTGGGAGAAGAGACCGACCCCCACCTCACTACATCTCCGTTCAGGAAGTTGTAGAGAGCAGTAATGTCCCCCCTGAGCCTTCTCTTCTCCAGGTTAAACAACCCCATTTCTTTCAGCTGTTCCTCATAAGACTTGTTCTCCAGACCCTTCACCAGCAACATTGCCCTACTTTGCAATCGTTCCAGCAAAAAAGTTTACAGTGTCTGTTCAGCATAATGATACTTTGCCTTTATTGTATTTTATTTGTTCAAACAATTGTATTGGAACTTCTTATCCAGGCTGAAAAATCGAATTGCAAGGAGGGAAAAAGCAACCAAAAGATAATGATGTATTATGTTGTGCTTTGGGCTTTTTAATGCTAATTCACAAGATTTAAAAGCACACAGAAAATACACCTTTGGAACAGAAACCAGCCAATTCCTAAGATGAAAATTTGGCCACAGATACGACAGATACCTAAATATCTATATTTAAAAGGAAAACATTTGCATTTAAAAAAGAAGCAAACATCAATATTTTTGGAGGAAAAAACCAAAGAAAAAAAACAACTAGTCTGGTTCATTAAAAGCATTTTGAACTTCTTTAGTTGCTTTTTCTTTACGAGAAGCACAAAGCAGGACCACACAATTACAGGAAATTTAAGCTGGCCTATGCAACTGATAAAGCTAATTTCATCCTTGGCTCTAATGCAGTGAAGGAAATGAAACTTATTCCAATTTTCTAACAATTTGATGGGGAGAAGCCTTTATGAACTCACAAAAGATAAATATTTGTAACTAATTGGCAGCTCTTGCCTTTGTTCCTTTACTTTCATTGCCCTTGCTGTCCTCAAATGAGTGCATCTGATACTGGCAAGAATGACAGCATTCAAATAAATACTACCAGTCTTTCAGAGTGTCCCACCAATTTATTGTTGCTGCCAGATAGGCAGTTTTAAACAGGTATATTGATGGTGCACAAAATATAACTATAAAAGTAATTGTCTGTCCAGCCACCTTTTTTCCATAAGAGACAGGAGGCCTGTTTGTGCTTGCCTCTGGCCCAGAGAGGAGCCTGAAAGATCTACCATCCGTAGAGTGTATCTATCTGTCTTATTAGGATAGTATCTGTATTTTTACAAACACCTTGCCCATCCTGACACTGAATGTGCTCAAAAGATTTGATGCTAAATGTCTACCAGTGTTGGACCTCTGTCCCTCATTGCATCCTAATTGCAAAGATGCAGTTAAGGGACCTGTAATTGAGCATATTGGAGGGTGAAACAGTTTCAAAATTACAGGTGATCAACTTCCCAGAGTTTCTGACGATGAAGTAGAAGGCATCTCAAAAAAAAATCTCCCAACCCCTCCAAACCCCAGAGACATTTGGATACTTGGGCAAAGTTTATATGAAAATAGAAACCTGTTTGATAGTATTATTAGCAGGATGCACTTAGTAACTGTAATGGAGTGCAAGTTCCAGGCTAAAAGCTCATCCCTGCTATTGCTGACAATATTGACCTCAAAGAGCAAACAGAAGTTCTCTGAAAGGGCTGCAGAGACTCTGCCGTGACTCCCTTTCTCAGAGTAGCTTCACAGCTCTTGTGTCTTTGCTGGCTTGCAAGCTTCTCCTGTAAGCCAAGTAGCCAGCCCTGCTCCGTGCCTGATTCATCTCCTTGCTGTTTATTCACCCTTTCAAACAACCCTGTGTCCTCCACTCCCACTAATTAGTTAAGTCCAGTTCTGGCTACAGAAGATGAATCTTTCATGACTTTCTGAAAACCCTCCTGTTAGAAAGGTTTGAAAAATCTTAAAGAAAAAAAGTTCTACATTAAAATAAACTACTGTTGTAGCTTGTTGTCTAGGAGAGAGTTGTAGAACTGCCTTTTTGCTCTGAAATAACTTTGTATCTGCTCGCTGGGTGACAATGAGGTTTTCACTACTGTTGCTTCAGTATCCTAGTCTGCTGGAGGTAGACACAGGCTGCAGGCAGAAGGTCACAGATGTGGCTTTCACGCACTGAAAAACTGGCCACGTTGCAGAACTGTTTTGGGTCAAATCCATGGGTGTGGAGACATCACTTACAAATACCAGAGTCCTTCTCTGAAAGAACTCTAATCCTGATGTATCAGAGCCAAGCCTCCCTTTAGATAACTATGGCTGCTGTTTTGGATTTCTCAGAGCTGTGAACCGAGATAGTGCTGGAACATCTTCATATCACAGGCACTGAAATTTTGCAAGAAATGCTTTTTGATGGTACCTTGACTGCAATTTCTGCAGCTAATAGAGACATGTAAATGGGAAGGATATAATTTAGCTCCAGAGAAACAGCCTCTAAGGAAAGCAGCCTCTAATGAGAGTAGCCTCTAAGGAGAAGATCTCTAAAGAGAGCAGCCTCTAAGGATATAACAGCTCCAGAGAAGCAGCTCAGTCTTCTGTCAGACTAGACAGTGTGGCAGGAAGTTTACCAATATTCCTTCAGGTTTAAAAAAATACATCTGTAGATGTCTTTGCTTTACAAGTGAGACCGAGGTATCATCCACTCCAACAATAAAAGTCTGAAACAGAGCTGGTGTAGCAACTAATATAACAGGTTACGGGAGCAATTATATCTCCTCCTGACCATAGCAGAGGAGAAAGAGAGCCCATAAGCCAACCAGGTTTGTAGCAGCGAACCCTGTCAATGCAATGACATCTGTCTCTCTGTGCTGTTTAAAAGACATACATGAACGTTGCCCTCCCATGCTCTGTCTCTGTTGCCACTCTTCTCTCCATTCTTCCCTTACCAGTAGTCAAGTCTTCCACCTTGCATATTCTAAGCATCAGTGTGCAGACTTGTGGATATTACCAAAAATTTGTTACTGTCTGTGATGTCCCTCTAGTTGCTGTACTTTGGCCAACAGGCCCCACAGGAATGCCCTATTTTGAAAGCACAGAATTTTGAATTTGTTTCAGACTAGTTGTTGTTCTTCCTGCTTCCTTGCCAAGCTTTTCTCTGGCCACAAATCGATCTGATATGGCCTTTGGTAACATATCAAGTCTGGATTGTTTTTACCAAATGGAGGTTTTCCCAAAGAAGTACAGACAGGCTGACACCTAAAATAATGTTTTAGAAAATTGAATATACTTAAAAGCATGAGTGCCACAATGCTGGGTTGCCACTCCTGATTCGCCTTTGCTTTCTCCAGTGTGATGCATGGATGAGTGTACAACCAGGGAAAGTTGCATCGTTGTATCAGGAATAAGAGCATCAGGCACAGATTTGTGTCTTAGCATGTGTAAGATTTGTGAAGCCTGCACCGCCTTGTAACAGATACTTCAAAAATTCAGAATATTTCAGCAAAGATTTACTGATATTTTTGGTACTATCAAGGTTTAGGTTCCAAATTGCTGGGTTTTCCCCTATATTTATGATGTTCCATGTCAACAGACCTTGAAAATATTTTCTTTCCACTCTTAAGTTACTAGAAATTATTAATGATAGATTTCTGTATCAGAGTTTAAGATAAGAAAACAGGAGAGAATTTGATAAGCACGTGTTCCTAGTATCTGGGAGAAAGGAAAAAATCCAAAGAATATTGAAAAAAACACTCTTAGGAGCAAGCAGTTCCCAAAGCACGGAAACTTAAGAAGCCAAGTTTTTAATGGGTTTCAGTATCACAGATGACTGACTATTAAAAATGAATTACAGAAAAAGCTGTGGTGTGAATTTCACAGCATTAGACATGGAAAATTAATTCAACAACTGAGGATAAAAACCCTTCAGCTGGAGTTCGTGTCTCTTCATGTAACCCAGAGAACCTAGTTTTAATTTGGAAGTGAGGGAACTCATCTCCCATATGGGTCCTCTGTACAGCTGAACTTATATTACTTTATCTGCTCCCTCCTACCTGTCATCAGCTCCCTCAGCTGTCTACCTACAATATGTGCAGGGAGGTCATGGTTTGGTACCATAACCTGCCTGTGCTCTTTAACTCAAATTGGACAAAATCCAAAAGGTATTAGGAGTACTGGCAGGACACATATACTTGCACTTACGCACGTATGGTATGTGTGAAGTCTTGATTTTTTAGTAAGACAAGCTAAAACCTACGTAAATTTCATGTGAATTAGCACAACATTATCCCTATAATGATGTGGAGAAAAAGAAGCCCCAGCTTTCTGTGTAGTTCACTATAGACCTGTTCTGTCACACACTTCATCAGCCCTGGAAAACTGCCTGCAGTTCTGGTCAGTGAGCTAGAAGCTTGAATTATCTCTTGTTTTCATTGTACAATAAATTATAAAACTTACTGATCTATTCTCCATTTATACAGAATGGAGGGAAAGCTGGTGAATGGACTGGTGAGTAGACTGAAAAACTGTTGTTTAGGTCATTTACAGAGAAAATCCTGCCATGTCAGATTGATTGATTGGACAGGAATTTGTATATGTTTGTGCTTGGAAGACCAGCAAAGTGATTTCCATAGTTTTGAGGAAACACCCTTTTATTGTAGAGAAGTTTGTATACACAGATGCAATGTATTTACAACTGGCTTTTCTCAAACAGATGACTGTTTAAAATCCTTCACAAATCTGTCAAGAATGAATGAAAATGAAGCTCAGAAGCCCAGCCAGCCAGCCCAACCCCCAAATTCAGATTCATTCCCAAAGAGAACTGTAATGAGATAATAATACATGGAGTTGTTCTGAAGGAAGCAATAGGACTGTGTCATCAATGGGTGGACTTCAGGATTGGTGCAGTCAAAAGCATTGCTTAGTTTGATCTCAGAGCAGATGAACCCCAAAGTAAAATTCCAATAAGCAGATGGGGATCTGCATTTTGCAGGAATGTGGAAGAGGCAGGCAGGAGGAGTCTGGCCCTTCCTTCCCTGGCCTCTGCAAGGACAGGTCACAGTTGCAATCTCCATGAAAAGAAGTTGTTGGTCCTGTGTTTCCCTGGAAAGATCTTTTTCCAGAAAAAGGCAGGAAAAGCTGCATTCTTGTTCAGTCTGAACGATGGAGTCAGTGCACTGAGGGCAAGAACGGGCGTCCTCCTTAGGGAGGGTGTAGACTCATGCCAGCCAGCCACAGAAGAGACAGCACCGAGGTTTCTTCTGGTGCTCTTCCACACTGTGGCTCAGCTCTGCACTGCCCTTTACCTGGGGTGGTGTGCACTGGCATCAGTCTAGCTTCAGCCTGTTCAATCACCCCAAATGCAGAGGACACAACACAGGGGGAAATGAAGAGAGGTAGAGACACACATTATATTCCCTTTCCCTGTTCCTTTTCAGTTAAAAGTAGAACCTTCATCAACAACAAAAAGTTATATGTGCAGGAGGCACTTCTCCGGGGAATAAATAAATACCTTACACAAGCATTCATGGATGGATGAGTCCCATGGGAAAGATTCCCAGCACAACCAGTTCAGTCATAAAAGGAATCTAAAATCCCCATGCTGATGTCTATGAGAACACGCAAAACATTTCTGTTGATACTCAAGGAAGTTACATGCATAAATTTCCCATAGGTTGGGAACATATATCTTAGAATCTGCATAATTTAGTTCACACTCAGCAGAATACTGTGATATTTACAGGCACATTCCAACGGAAAAACGTTTGCATATCGAGTGCGAAAGTTGCGGCTTTGTCACCTAACCACGGGACGTTAAAAGCAGGGATTTTGTGACCTCAAAATATTATTTGTGAGGTTGGTGGGAAGGAAAAAGGTGTATAGGCAGGAAAAGAAACTTACCAAGAGTTGGTAAGAACTCTTTTTGTTTTTTTAAGTGTTAAAATGGTTGTAGGCTGGGACAAAGTGAGTCCATGTAGACCACAGGTTCTGGCTTGTTACACATCACAGAGTGCTTTGTCTACTCTTATTTCCCATACTTATTCTTCCCAATTAAATTTGTTTCACATTAGCCAGGTTGATGAGCATAGCGCGTAAGACTCATTCTTCTTCTTGTAATCATCATCCTTTATAGCATAACAACTTAATAAATCCCTGCAGAACAGGAATGAAGTGGAATGTCATCTTTTTGGACTTGGTCTGTATTCTGAAGGTGAAAGTGGGCATCTGAGAAGCATATTTGTAACACTTTGGAAGGTTCACAAATAAAAAAAAATGTAAGTTACACTCTCAGCCTGCTTGGGAATGCAACTTTCTATGTTCTCTAACACTGCATGTCAGACATGGTGGAAAAAGCTGTTCAGTGACTACCCTAACCTTAGCACTACCCAGAATTGCTCTGAAACTAGTTCACTAGTTTCTGAAACACTACTGTAGTTGCAGCAAATTATTAAAACTATCTACAGAAATGTAATGATACAATTTAGTTTTCAATATGTCAGCAAAACAGCAATGTATAACCATAGAGGTTATATCCTGGAAGTGGAATTATCAAACTATTGCTCCAATGTCTGAAAAGTAAAGCTATCCTCCCTAGGTGCACAGCACTCTCTCACTTATGCTGACACATAAGGTGGTGGTGGATCTTTAGCAGCTCCGTTCATAGGATCATCATATGGTGGCAACAGGACCTGCAGAAAAGGAAAAAAAGGTTATATTTTAAAAAAATAAGCTAAATGATAAAATTTACAGAAAAGAAAAGCCTTATGGCCTTTTCCTAAGAAAATAACAAAAAAGAGTAAATTAGTAAGCAGGAGCAGAACAGTTAGAAAATGAAGCACTATTAGTTTGAAGTTCCTCCTTTTCAATTTGTGAGGCTATTTTCATTGTGAAGGAAAATGTGATTTCTCCTCATTTCTTACTGACTCCAGTGACAGCTTGATTTCAGCCAAAGGTCATTCATTGACTGTACCTGAATTTGTCCAGCCTGCTAGTGACAGTAGCTGCTTATTCTGCAGCTCTCCTCTGTCAAGCGTGCTTAAATTATGTCTGCTGGAGGAGTGCTTGAACTGCTAAGCTGGAGTGAGAAAAGTCCGGAAAACCTCTCTTTCTGAGCTCTCCCTGGAACAGCTAATAATTACTTTGGGGTGGGGATAAAAAAAGAAAATGGAGAACAAATTACGCAATGTCTAAATAAATCTCCAGTTTTGTGCTTCTGGGGCACTCAGCCGTAAGAAGAAAGACCTACATTCCCATAAGCACTTCAGTGAATACTTAAACATCTGATAGAAATTAGGACAGCTTTAATCATATATCATTCCCAATCACAGGAGTCCAGGCAGCTTCCTAGGACATGGGAGATGCAAGTTCAGGCCACACTGGGCAGAGGAGAGATTGGAACCAAGATTTCTACTTCTTTAGGCAAGAAACCTAGCTATTATGCAATTTTTAATGGCACCAGCACTGACATTAATTAGATTGCATGTGAAAAGGCAACGGAGCACTTGGTCTGTGAATCCCAGCAGGGACTGAGGATAAAATAGATGCCTGAATGAAGAATGAGTGTATGTTCCCTAAAATATCCCAGTATTGCATAAGAATATCAGTTGTAATGCATTGGCAGAGGTATTTTATACAGCAAAATCAATTATTCATGATGGAATTTCCAGATTTATCAGTATTGCTTCTTGGACACTGAAAAGCACGTGAAGCTGATTGTCTAAACATACATAGGGAAAATCCTGATCCCAATAAAGTCAATGGAAGCTTCACCATGAGAGGATGTCACCTGTTCCTAAAGAAGTTGATAACCTGCCTGCAAAGAAGCATCTGTAATCATCCATTTTGGACCTCATCCACAACATAACAAAATCAGTGGGAATCTTTCTATAAATTTAAATAGACTTCGAATCAGGGTTTTGTGGGATAGTTCCAAGGGTGATTCACATTTATGCTTATGTGGGTTTACAGACATGTGTTGATGAGCATGTGTTCAAGTACATCTGTGCACGTTTGTTAGGTTACAGAATGGCTACCTTGACATCTTCAGCCCCTAATCAAAAAAGTTCCGTTATTTAGAAAAGGAAATTGTCAGGCCATCACTCTTTTTCAATACCATATGTTTGAGCTTGTAAATACAATACACTATGCACACTACATAATCAAAAAAACCATGTATTGAACAGCACTTTATAGATTATGTCAACTTTAAAGGGTGCAAACAGTTTACAGCAGACTAATCTAGTGAAATTAGGACAACATAGAGAACTTCAAATAAATATTGTGATGAAAAATCATAAACATATTTTGCGATGTAACTTCAGTGAATCAAACTGCTAAAGCATGTAAACTGTGAAAAACACTACAGTTGAGAGCCTCTCCCTAGCACTAATCATTAGTTTAATAACAGGGTTTCTAGTAAAATCCTTGCGTTACTAAAAAGGCACTAGTTTCTCAAATGTACTGAAACATGTTCATTAGTTGATTACGAAGCAATATAATTTGTAATTAAATCTGATCTACAGATGACTCTGAAAATGAATCCAGTTCACTTTGTGAAGATTCTGCTGTCTTACTGCACTCTTGTAATGCTAAGCCTCAAACTGTGGTCTGTTTCTTTCAAGTTCAGAGTCCATTTCATCAGATGTGATAAGAAATGACAGCAGACACAACCCAAAAAGCTGTCCATCTTCCAGGTCTATGAGCTGATTAATAAAGGACAATACCTCTTCCTGTGCTCTGATCCTCTTTTAGATCAATGTGTGCTAAGACTACTGTAGTTCCATCAGTATTACTACTTCAGCACTGAGGTCACTGTCATTTGTCATGGGTCTGCTAGAGGGTTTACTGAGATGAGTGAGTCTTTTCATTCCCTTCACTCCAGTATGAAACAAAATCTGTCTGGCAGCAGAACAGCCTCCCGGTGAGCACACACCACTTTGCACTATGGACCCAAAACTCATATGTGGGTCAATGGCCCCAAGAACCCTCAGACAATGCCTTGTCACTTACCAACAGTTCAGCAGTAAGTGAGGGAGACAGGAATACCTACAGGAGCCATTTTGGAGAAGCCACTAGCTAAATCCTACGGCATATAGATTTCTACAGGATATCCTGGAAGGTTTCATACCCAAGGTTTGTTGGGTATGAACTGGGAAGACCACTAAAAGGGTTCAGAAGTTTCACAAAAAAATATCTGCAGTGGAAGGCTAACGCATATTTGCAAATGTCTGTAAGGTTTAGGGTGACTTTATTGCTGGCAAAGGTTATTTGTTTTAACAGTTCTATCAGTGATGACTTTACAGGCTTACTCCCCACACATTTTCGTGTTTAAATATTTCAATATCCTGATGTGACATGAACAAAATAGTGATAAAAACCAAGTGTAGAATGAGCAGAATTCAAAATTACTACCTTTGCCTAACAGTGTTTGCATTAGATAAAGAAACTATGGACAGGATATTAAACAAAGGTTAAGGTGAATGAAGGTATTGGATAAAACATGGAAGAAAGCACTGAGTTTGTGGAATACATGGCTGGGACCCCAAGTACCTCATGTCATTAACATAGCAAAAGTCTTTTAAACTAATTTGACTGTTCAACTTTCAGCCAATGTGGTTTTGGTTTTGTTACTTTGTCATCTGTCAACTCTAAGTCTAAATAATCATCCTTCAGCTTCCATGACAGCTTGAATAACTCTGCAACCACTCTAGAAATACAAATCTTGCAACTCTGCCTCTGTAAGACTACCTTTTAATTATTTTTTACAAAAACAGTTTCAGGCCATTACTTCCCCTTAACAATTTTTCCCTCTTTTCTCAATTAAATCAATTTTTTTAAGTTAATTTTGGCAAAAGGGAAGAATATGATAAAACCTGAATAATCTCAGCTTTTAACTGTTTACTGTTGGAAAGGTTAACAGTTTACAAAAATCGTAAGGAAAAGAGAAATTCATTAGAATTTTAATCATTGAATTTATACCAAAGTATCTGATATGAAAAGCTGGATCAGCGTGGTTTTCCGTTCTCTTGTGTTAATTTTAAATCTCAGCATGGTTTAATGGAAGCAGGTAAGTGCCTTGGACATAAAACAGCATAGTTATTCAGGCAGAATGTTACAGTCTCCAGAGACATAAAATGGAAGCCAGTCACTGAGCCAAAGGGTGAATTCAGAAACTGGGAAAATAAACAGAAACTCACTACTCAGTCTTATGTAAGAACCTAATTAGAATAGATGCAGTCTAAAATAATTCACGAAGAACAAAAATATGCATGTTTTAGGTCCATGGTATCCCCAAGGTACAACATGCCCCAGAACAACTGATGCATTTTGCTTCCTAGGCACTGCATTTGCTTGCTTGTTGTGAATTGGGAAAACTGTATGTTAGTTCCCCTGGATGCTCTAGGACTAATGTTTACAGGGTGTTTGAGATTGTCACTTGCAAGTTACTACAAAACGTAGGTATGAAGGACCCACATTTTTGGAACTCAGTGATCCCTGTGAAAAGAAGTTCCTGGCTTTTTATCAGTAGACCAGCAAGCAAGTTTGGAAGATAAGATGGTTGCAGGGCTCAGTCCTACAAGATGCCTAAAATCCAAAGGACAGAAGCTCCTGACTTCTTTCACAACCCCAATAATTGTATTTAAGAACCATGTAGCATTTTAACATCATCCTTTAATATGCAGTCAGTGGAGGAGGTGACATGACTCACTGTAGAGTTGTCTGGTGATAAAAGCATTGCACAGAGACTCTTGCAATCAGAGCTCTAGGGGCTCCCAAACCAAGAGGGTTCAACCCACAGCTCCTGCCATATGAATGCTCCAGACACAAAGTTTTCAGTCAGGTTGGAAGAACCATTTTCCACCTTTCTGTTGTCACAGTGAAGCCAAGTGTGCAAGAATCCATGGGGAAAGAAAGAAAATAGGAGAAAGTGTGACTCTGTAGCCCCATGGGCAGGTTAGGTCCTTAAGTGAGACAGGGAGTCCTGGGTGCTGGGTTTTGCTCCCAACACCATTTAAGCATTTTGTGATACGCAGTCTTGCTGTATTAATACAAAGAAATAATCCAGAACTGACCCATGAGGAATCCTGATCCTGACTTAGCTGTCGTCATCCAAGTGGTTTGAATAATTGTATTACATAAGCATCTCTCTATTATAAACCACATGGTACATGATGACCTTCTCTGGAAGAAATAATTACCTACAGGTTTGCCAAAGGCTATAACGTATTCAACTGATATAAGCATTTGTCATTTCTTATTTTTTACATTCTGGTTAATCTAGTTTTGTAGAACAAGCTTTTAAAAACATTGCTTAGAAATATGCCTAAAGAAGAAACACAAGCAAATACTTGTATATTCAAACAGTTTGAAATTAATCTTGGCCCAAAGGTGTTTTTTTTTTTTTGGGGGGGGGGGAAATTGGCTTTCGATAGTCACTCTGCACCTTTGCAGCTGATTCCACATTTACCTAAACTTCCAGTAGAAAATTTTCTTTCTTCAGCTTAAGTTCAAGTTTCCTCATATTGCTGCCATTATTGCTGTTTGAACTCAAACTCTTAGATCTGTTTGGTATCTAGTACATTTGTAAAGAAAATGTGCTTAGTCCTGTATGAGTAAACTTAAATATTTGATTAATTGATTACTTCTACATTCCTGATAGTCTCACCCAAAACTCACTGAACTCAAAAGAAATCTTCCTGTGTCTCCAGAGAGCTTTGGATCGCTTCTTTCCACAGCCATCTGTATTCTTCACTGTGTGGAACGGTACAGTTGTCACACGGCAGCTTTGAGTTTGAACAGCATTTTGTCTGGCAGCTGTATTTTCCAATGGCAAAACACCTTGTTGATGTCTTGTTAAAAACAAACGCTGCTGGAGACAGCTCTAACATACTTTTCTCTAACACCTTCTAGAACAGAAATGCACTTGATAATGCCAAAAAAGCTACAGATTCAAAATGTCTAAGGAGGGGGGAGGGTGCTGATGGTTGTAGTGAGCGTTCAGAATGCTTTCTCAAACTTTAGCTTTTCAATAAAATTCCAGTCCTTTATGCTGAAGGACTTCACACTGCAACAATACACAGTATATAGACAGGGACAGGTGACCATGAGTAGCTGAGAGGAATTAGGGTCACTGCTACTGCCATTTAGTCCTGGTCCTGTCGCTGACCTTTAGAGTTTTGTCAAATTGCTTGACTTTGTGTTAGGAAGATCTCCCATTTGTGAATCTGGCATATTACTTGAAACATCTTAAAAGGTGTTGGAAACCTTAAGACAGATTTAAAACTCTCTTGGATGAAACTTTCATATGACTGTATGAGACAGGGGCTAAATTGTGGAAATACTTACAAACTAACTATGTATTTGCAGA
The DNA here is from genome assembly GCF_000696875.1 of Nestor notabilis. Classification (NCBI taxonomy): domain Eukaryota; kingdom Metazoa; phylum Chordata; class Aves; order Psittaciformes; family Psittacidae; genus Nestor; species Nestor notabilis. The sequence goes on from NW_009910151.1 coordinate 20,647, forward strand.
AGTTTCAGCCTATGCCTGGAAATGTTTACCCCAACCTCTTCACCACAGCTATGTATGCATTACACATCATTCCTCTGCAGAAGTGATCTTTACATTTCAGACACCCAAACCCCTACCAGGAATCCTTATGGGGAGGCCCATGTGAATACATGGGGAGGAAAGAGGGCAAAAGGAGACTTTTCTTTCACACAGCTCACATATAAAGTGCCAGTGGGTTCGGGCCTTATTCTCTGTTTACTTAAAAAGGAAGGGAGAGTAATCACAAAGTGAATAGTAGTAGGCAGATGGTGAGAGCATGCTAGAGCCAGTGCTGGACTGTTTCACAGGTAAAAGTGCTGAACCACAGCTATTTCCTCATCCAGGAGCCTCTGTCCCACATGCAGCCCCTGGCCTGGTGATGGGACAAACACTGACACAGCGCAGGCTGAAGTAGTCACCACATGCCTTTCTTTTCCTAATTCAGGAAGAATTTTCTCCTTGGTGTAGCACAGGGATGATGCACCATGTTCAGAGACAACACAATTGAAAGATGAGGTTTTAAGCAGCACATGCCTAGCTCCACCAGTCCTCTACTCTGGGTTCATTCCATCTCAATGATATCACAAGTCCAACAGACTTGTACTGTTTTGGAGAGGGTTTAACGGTGTGCTATCACATTTGCTAATTTCATGTTTACTTCCCTGCTCTCCTGTCATTCACACAGCCAAGAGGAGTGGAATTTCCTCCCACAGCTGCAGTGCTTTGAGGAGCCATTAGCTGCAACCTAACCCAGGCTCAGCTGCAGTGAAGTGAGCAGCGAGCCTACAGACAGCTCTGGAGGGAAGGCTGCTGATGTGACCACCTGTCCAGTTCAAAACAGTCCCAACAGCCCTCGTGTACTGTTGGGTTCTTGACTACACAAATATTATGAAAATCACCTGGGGAAAATAGAAGATTTCTGTGCATAAACAGCTATAGCTGGCTGATTGCTTCACTCTGTATGTGGGAAAGGCTGAGAGCAATCGTCTCTTTGCAACGTTTCCCTGTCAAGTTTGACAGCGTAGTTTTCTTCTGAGAACTCTGAGATTACAGAGGAAAACACAAAATTAAGGTGTATTTTTTGATTAAAATTTTCAGAAATCCAGATCTCAGTAAGCTCTGTTCTGGAGAGTCAAGGCACCAGGTGGCAGCTATTTCCTTTAGTACTATCTGTAACAAAGAGCACCGGGCTCATTGATCGCATAATTAGTTCTGTATTTTATTTGAAAAGAAACAAGCCTATTAATGTAGCCCATATATAGAACTATTTCCTGTACCAAATTTGCTGGAAGTTGCTAGATATACTGATTTATTCTTCAAAAGTCTCTAACATTTCTGTATGTAGGGTGGGAAGAAGTAGCGTTTATTGAGAGTTTCTGGAGAAATGTGTTTTTCCTATAATGCGTGCCCAAGAGTTTTTAAGATTTTCAGATGACTCAGAAGTGAGTCACCCAAGGTCTTCCACTACTTTTAAATATGCAGTTCATAAACTGGAGGTGCAAACTGCACCTTTGGGTCATCTGATCTGGTCATCTCTGAGATAACTTCAGAAAAGTAGGTAATATTTGGCCCTGAAGAACAGTAGATCATGCACGCTCAGATTATCAAGAGCAGAGATTGACTGAAACAGTTAGGAAGTATTAGAACTAAATCCATTGAGAATTCAGTTTTCTCTTTAACCCCTTAATATGAAGACACATTTTACACTGACTGTATGAAAAGACTGATAGCCCTCAGGAGAAGAGAGAGTTTTTTCCTAGTAGTGAAGAAACAACAGCATCATCATCATAGTTGTTGTTATTCTGTGGTGAGAAGCACGCAAATACAAGATAAGCACTGAAGAAAGAAGTAGGGATTAGCTTTCTTCATGATGCAGCTAAAACACATGCAGGGACAGCTCTACTGGATCAGGTGAAAGGTCCGTCCAGATCACAGCAATTCGTGATGGATGATGAAAAAAAAAGTGTAAGACAGAACAATGAAAGAAATGAAGAGCAGTACAAGCATATATAGTCACGACTTGCCCAGAATATTCCTCAAGCTGACAGCAATTTGAATGTCAGGGACTTGCTGAATCAGTGGTCGTGTCTTACAGGAATTTTTCTTCCACTGAGTTTTCTAGCCTGCATTTGAATCCATGCTGACTTCTAGCACCTGCAGTGTCCTATGGTAAGCAGTCCCACAGCTAACCTAGGTGTTGCATGAAGAAATACCTTCTTAAGTTTTGCTATGAAACCTGCCACTATCTATGTCACTAAATGTCCCCTCGTTCTTTTACTAAGATGGTGAGCTGTTGTTCCTCCTTTACTCCCTCCGCCACTCATGACTTTAAAGACCTCTATCATGTTCTCTTTTATTCTGTCCCTTTTTCATCCCTCTAAAGATTCTTGCTCCCCTGTAGTGCAGTTCACGGTTAACTTCATACAGAGAGACAGTTTTGAGCCTGGGCTGAAGAGAAAGCTCCAAGACCAGGCATGTGGACAAGTATTACAATCAGGAGGGTGCTGGGAAGGGAGCTGACCTCCATTTGGATGAAGCTTCCTTCATTGCTCAGGATGGCAGCAAGTGTTAGATGTTCTTCCAGATGAGATCAGGTGCCCTTTAGAAGCAATTCTTATAAATAAGTGCTTATAAATATCTGCTTCAGCGGTGGCTGTTTATGATGTAAATGGCTGCTCTGGTCAAATGAGTCCAGTCAAAGCAACTGTTTCTGAGAAAATCAGAGAGGAATGTTTACAAAATACCTTTCCCATCTCGCTTTTTCTCCTTTCCCTGTCCCCAGATGAAAAAGCCCTGGGTATAGGGCCAAAGCTTCCAATCTGAGCCAAATCATCTTCAATATGAAATGAGAAATGTTTTGCTTTGCTTTAAGCACAGATGCTTTTGCTTGAAAAGTTTGTCCAAAATGTGCTAGTTATTTACTATTTAAGGGTTTCATGATATGTAGTATGTCAAATAAATCCCAAGAAACCTTCCCTTCAATGTGGACAGGAAGTATTTTCATGTTTATATGCATGCATTTCCTTTTGAAACCACACTAGAATGATTACAGATGGAGTAACTGGAAGCAGAAGACTCAGATAATTTATCACCCCATTCAGTGAAGTAGGCCTCAGTGCTGCAAAACCATCTGTGCTAAGTTAGAGGTGGTATGTTTTATTTTCCTTTGACCAAGCTGCTTGTTTATTCCAAGCCACCAGCTCTCCAAAACACTATTTAAGAAACTTTACAAGAGTTTATGGATTTCTGTAATGAAGCAGCACAATGTTTTCAGCACTCCAGATACAAGAATAAAATGTATATATTACTAGGACACAGCAATATTTAGGGACAGATTGTGACTACCCTTGCGTGGGAAGAAAATTGGATTCGGGAAGCTATTGTATTTTTCCATCATGCACAACCTCATAAAAGTCATCCAGAATAATGGTGTAATTACTTTCTCCCTTCAAAGGCATGGAGGCATAGTCCACCTCAGGCCACAGAAGTCTTTCCTACGTATTGGCCAGCCCTCTACTGCTGCATCTGTAGTCACACATCATGACTTTGTATGGACAGAGCATATTTAGTTTTTCAATTTTTCCTTAATTTTTTTCAAAATGAGAGTTTTCTGGTTGAGCACATGCAGGGGGTACTTGCCTGCATGTCATCTGTACTGAAGACTTGAAGTATACTTTGACTCTGTGTAACAAACATTTGATGTGTTATCCTGAGTGCAGAGACTGTGATGGAGCACTAATCTTCCAATGGACTTTTTAATTACTAACCTGCATCTCTTTCTAATCTTATCTCCTCTTACGATTACATTGTGTATCCCACACAAGAATAAACAATACAAGCTCCTAGGAAAAGCTCACATAGAGCAGCCAAATGGTTTAATAGGAATGGTTATCTCCCAAAAGTGTGGTTATCACAGCCATGCTTGCATTACAGATATTGCTGGAAAGCCTTCTGTCTTATCTTCAAATGCACCATTTTTCCCTGTCTACATGCCTAAGGACATGGGGTGACACAATGTCAGTCTTTAGGCACCAAAGCAGAGAGATGGGCCAGTTGTAAAGTTTGATGGTAGATTCTGAAGTCTCATTATAACATTTGGGAGCAGTACGATCTGGGATTTTAAGATGATCAACCTGTACTTCTGTCATCCATATAGATTTTTCAACTAATTTTTATTTTTATACAAACACATTCTTTTGGTATCATTATTAAAAAGTAAGGCATAATATTGCCATATAAAATGGCACAGGTTGTTTTGTACAATGTATGTAAGCATTTCATAGTGAATGCTGAAGGGAAGCCTTTGTTTATAACCAAATTATTAGTGTGTTAAAACTACAAAGGACAAGTGTCATGACAGGTGATGAACTGACAGCTTGAGGGAAAAGTCTTATATTTATATAAAAATCTGTTAATGTTAGTCAAACACATCTGTAAAGCACTTGTCAACCAGAAACTCCCACTTTTGCAGATCTTCTAAATTCGGTACATCAACACCCACTCAGCCTTGTTCTTTCTGAAGCTGAGTGTCAGAGTTCATTCAACTCAGACCTCACTTTCCTCACTGCTCATAAGACAGAGGACCAAAACCACAAGTGCTCTGCAATATGGGACAGGCCGCAGCCAACAGTCCACAAAAAGTCCTGAGGGATGCTTGGGAAGAGCACAGTTGCTTTATGCAAGCTGTTAAAGTGAACCGAAATTAGACTGAAAGAATGGTTCAGAAATCCCCAGAAGCCATTAATAACCGGAGGAAGCCAGACCTCTCCATTATTGTCACATCCTCAGCAAAACAACCACAGCAGGGTGCTCCTCCCTGGAGCTGAGCATCGCTTTCATGCCATATCCAAGAGAACAATGCCACCTACTGAACCACCAGCTGCGGCAGCTCCCTCCACCCAACTGATGGCTGATGTTCTTTCTGCATCTGCCTAGTTTGTGGTGTTAGGTAAGTTTTAGCAGTGACGCTCACGGCTGGAGGGACTGGGATGTGCGAGGAGTTCCTCCTCTGCTTGGCAAAGGCCAGGCTTGCACTGTCCAAGGGGATGTGATGCAAAGACACCAGGTGAGCTTGTGCTGGAGCTGAAGGCAGGACCTTTGGGAAGAGCAGCTCTGCAGAACAGCAGGGCTTCTAGCTTGGGCCAGCTATACGGTATAAAGCCACAACATTGCTAACTGCTGCAGAAGCTTTGCCTCTTGCACCCTGCCGTGTTTCCCTGTTTGAGCAATACCTGCCTGAGTGAATTCAGGCTTCCCCCATCCTTCATTGCACAGTGTAACTACAACTTGAGCCTGACCTGGAAAATTCACACATGGCTCAGCTTAACACCCATATATCCTTGGCAACAGGGATTTAAGTTGTCATCGGCTTTTGCAGCACTAATACATATCCTTTGAATTATACTGAAGACTTTGACTCGTTTTCTGAAGCCCACAAAACAGCAGCTGTCAGATGGTAATGAATCAACCCTGCTGGAAAAAAAGGGTCTGTAAAGAAACACTGCAAATTTATAAACATTCTGTTTCTTCCCACTTTGCAACACTCCCAATTAGCAAATCCAAAAAGATTTGGAAGATTTAAATTACACATCGCCATTTCATGTCTTCCTTTTAATCTAATTATGAATACTGAGAACAGATTTGTCTATCCCTATTGCAAATCTCTTAGGAATTTCATGTATTAGAATAATCCCAGTATTTGAGCTGCAAACATAAATACAGTTTTTGTGTTTAAGATAAAAATCCACGAGGGAAAATAGATACAAATGTATGTTTTGATCTTGTAATTTAACTTGTAAGTAAATGTAATGACTATAGTGACAAGTGAAAATGTTTTGGAAATCTGATTTTTAAATTTAAGAGGGTATTTGCTCCAAATTGACACTGTTAATAGCCTGTTCCAAACAGCACAGCTGGCTCTTGACAGCAGCAACCTAGTAATAGGTGAGACTTATAACACAATAGCAAACAGCACTAACCAAGAGAGCAAACAGGCAGAATGGAGCAATTCAGACCACAAGGAATGCTTGATTGTAAGACAAAATCCTTCCATAAACCAGGAAGCAGTGGAAGAAAGAGCAGAGTATAGATGATAAGATGGGAAAGTTAAAAAAAAAAGAAAAAAAAATAAGAAAAAAAAGAGAAAACATTCTCTTTGCTAAGACTACAGAACAACTGATAAGGGATGGGATTTACTACAGGTAGAATGTGAAACGCTGGAGCAGCTGAATAGCCCTTTGTTGGCAGATGCAGGCTGTCATGATACTTCTATGCAACGCAAAGACAAATAGAAGAGGAGGAAGTGCACATGCATACTAGCAAGACATGAATGCAGGCATCCACAAAAAGCCTGAGCCCTTCGAAGATTCTCAGGTTAAAGGCATTGCTATGGGAATGTTTATAAGCACAATATAAGCACAACTAAGCAGAAAAACGATGCTAGCATTTAAACCACACTCCCAAGTCTCACGTAGACTATTGCCTGTGGTTACTAACTAATCACCTCCTTTACCTCCAGCACTGGGTAGTTCTGCTTATATCCAATTCTTTTGTCTTTCTTGCTCCTGCTGCTTCTTCCTCTTCTCTGCCTCCTGTTTTACCTTTTTTCTCTCTTGCCGGTTTTATCAGACCGTTTCCACTAGGGAAGGTCAGAGCTCCTCCGCCTGGACTCAGCTGGAGGCCCTGAGAAGGGCTCAGAGAGTGAGTCATGCCAGGGGTATTCATTTGTGGTGTTTGCTCACTTTAAAGTATGCTCATGGTTACTACTCACTGGAAAAAGTTGTCTCTAGTGGCTCAGTAATAATGCTATGTATACAAACTGTCACACAAGACCAGCTACCTGGTGAACATTGCCAAGTTTGTAGGATTTTTATGCCACATTATGAAAAGCACCTTTAAAGCAGGATTCTTCTTCAAGTTGTCTTGACATGACTCTTGACATGTACCATCCCAAAACTGGCTAAATAGTTGGAAATCACAGTTCCCAAAGGGCCTATCTTGTGCATGGTTTGTCTGTCCATCTCCTGGACTCCAGGAGTCCAGAAGGCAGGGTCTCCTCTACTCATCATGCGACCGATGCTACATGGAGTAAGTGGGCTGCGCTAATTACACAACGAGCTCAAATAGGAAATCCCAGTCATCCAGGAATTCTAGAAGTCATCATGGACTGGCCAGAGGGCAAAGACTTTGGGATGTCACCAGAAGAGGAGGTGATGCGTGCGGAAGAGGCCCCACCATTTAATGAACTGCCAGAGAGTGAAAAGCAATATGCCTTGTTCACTGATGGGTCCTGCCGTATTGTGGGAAAGCATCGGAGATGGAAGGCAGCTGTGTGGAGTCCCCTGCGACAAGTGGCAGACACTGCTGAAGGAGAGGGTGAATCGAGTCAGTTTGCAGAGGTGAAAGCCATCAAGCTGGCCTTGGGCGTTGCTGAACGAGAAAAATGGCCAGCACTTTATCTCTATACTGACTCATGGATGGTGGCAAATGCCCTGTGGGGGTGGTTGCAGCAATGGAAGCAGAGTAACTGGCAACGCAGAGGCAAACCCATCTGGGCTGCTGCACTGTGGCAAGATATCACTGCCCAGATGCAGAACCTGGTGGTGAAGGTACGCCACGTAGATGCTCATGTACCCAAGAGTTGAGCCATCTCCTGGGCTCCATCTTCTGCTTCAGTCTGTTTAATTGGCACGAGTCTAAGGGTCCTTCTCTTTTTCAGTAGCCAAACTAATTTTCTTCCACACATAGTAACACAAAGAATGGCTTTTCCAACCTTATCAAAGAATATTTTTCCTCTGCTCATAGGAATCATCCAGCAGGAACCTAACTCTGCTCTTCTCAAATAGGTTTCCTATTGCTTTGAGAAAGGGAGAGCAAACGAAAGTGTTGACAGATTAATTACAGGCTACTTAGCTGATCTCATGTTCACAGAAAGAATATATCTGCCTTGAAAATCAAGTAACTTATTAACTGTTGTGGCTAAATGAATGTCAGATAGGATCTATTGAAGTGATTTGATAAAGTACGTAAGGATCTAAATCCCACTTTGAAGAGAGATTTACGGCTTTACATTTTATCCCCACTGGCAGCATGACCGGAGATGAAACTTCCATTGATTGGCTTCAGTGAGAGTTAAAAATAAACAGAATGAAATCCCCTGGCTGTCCAAGAACACAAAGGAGCTGTTCCTGCTCCAGAGAATGAAGCGGCTGACTTTAGGTTATCTTCTGCACTCAGAAGCTGGCATTTTTTCCAAATTAGATGAACATTTCCATGGTACTGCTGTCACAGTTTAAATTAGTGCAGAAAATTAATCTTCATCCATGGTGTGCTTGAGCAGTTGACAGGAAAAAGCAATCCCAGATTGGAAAAGTGGAAAAAATAATCTTCAGGTTACTATGGTTCACTGCAGGGGAGTTACCTTGCTGCCATGCCAGAATATCCTACAGATACCTACAGAAAATGAGGGGAGGGTAGTACTGGAAGAACACTTAGAGGAGGGAGATGTTACCATATCTCTAAGAGACTCTGCTGTGACTAAGCTACGCAGATGGATCCCCAGGTCCTGGTGTTATCAGCCCCTGGAGCATTAGAGTGTCATGTCTTCCCACCAGGTGGGGTCTGTTCCCCTGCCAGCACCTGCTGGTCCCCCCATCCATCAACACAGTCTGTTTACTGAGCCAAGACAGGTATGTTCATGTGATGTTAAACTTTGATCATGGACCACAGGAGGAGGACCTCTCATCTAACAGGGGCAGGAATATCCCGTTCGCAGCCTGCAGTGGAGAGGATGTCCTTTTCCAGATGGCACACTTGAAAAAGGGATGGCTTAAACCACTTATTCTGAGTGACAAAAATCAGATTATCTGGTAGCCAATAACTCAGGCTATCAGGTTAGTTACAGTTCAGATCTATGAGCACTGTTTATAAGAACCAGTTTGAGGGGGGGGACCTAACTGGAAATTTCAGTGCTGGGAATTTCCTCCCCAGTTCTGTCCACACTTAAGTTGCTCCCATGGCTTTTAGTGGTACGACAGTTAGACAGCCAGTAGGAAGACAGAGACAGCTGAATATTTTAAAAAATAAAGTATTACTGAATTGGGCTCTGGTAACAGAGAGGGGTCTATAGAGAGCATCTCACGAGGAGCATGAGAGAAGGTATGACAGATGCAGCAGAGTGCCAGTGACCAGTGCTGGCAGAGAGCAGTGCTTTATGAGGACAGAAAACACAAAAACTCAGCTATTGGAAGGACGCACCAGTAGGTCTCCACCACGCAACCAGCCAGGAAGATGACAGATGAATACTGCTGTTGAGACACTCTCAATATGAATTTACAGAGTTACGATGGATTTGCTTTAGATAGAAATGGGGGAAACTAATTGCCAGACCAACCAAGGACTTCCTGAATGCAGAGAGCCAAGGAACAAAAAGCAGGCCTGCACAGCTGTGCTTAAGGACCTGTCCATTCTCCTAATTGAATCTGGATGTGATGTGTAAGTGTGCTTACACACCTTGCCAGTGGTAAATTAAGAAATGCAGTAAACCAAAAGATAATCCAGTTACTATTTTCAGAACAACTTCCTGGACTGGAGAACCAATTATATACAATCACAACTTCTAACTCTCTTGAACCAAATCCTAACACTCTATATTAAAGAAGTTTCCTTATTTCCTAAGAAAGAGACCTGAAAGAAGTATCTCAGAAGGGTTCACAGCTGCTGCAGTCAGCAAGTAACTGTGGACCTTTCCTGTCTCTCACACCACAGCATCCCAGCTAGTAAGGATTTGATAGTTCTTCTTGAGGAAAGCTCAGTCGTTAATACCATATTTCCATTTAAACTGAAGGTACACTTTTCAAGGGTTCTGAGCAGGTAAAATAGGCAATTCCTAGTTCAAAAGTTAGAACAGGGAAAATTATAATCTTTGTGAAAGTATAAGTAAATTTGTATTTATCTGGCAATAGAAGATCCAAGAATTTGATTTTGCCAAGATGTTAACAGACCAGAGATAAAAATAGCTACTGTAGGTGACATGCCTTCTCTTACAACAGACATAGGTCTCCCTTCAAAATATGGCACACAACAACCATCAAATAGCCATAACATGAATGCAATTGTTTATGGCTATTTAATCACCTGTAATTAGAGTTATTAGGGGACAGGGGTTTACCCATTCCTCTTCCATTTTCAGTACAAATCTTGCAGGTATATAGAATTTTGAATTCAAGAATGAATTAGTTGATGATTTGTTATTGAAGGCAGGGATTTCTTTTTTTTCCCCTGAGTGCTAATTAGAACAGAAATAAGGTATACATTTAATTTTAAAGGTATTTTTAAAAGACAGCTCTCCCAAAAAATTGTAATTGACCCAGTAATAAAGCGTTTGGAATAATAAATTTCTTAGCTTCATCAAAAATATTAATGAAACTGGAGAAAGATTCTGAATTTCTAATCATTCCAATATATAAACCAGACCTTTTAAGCTTCATGGTAAAACTAACCCATACTTTAGCCTATATCTAAACTCTGTTCTAAATGTTTTTTCTTTGTAATACCATGTACTTGCAAATCTGATAACTTAAAAAAATTTGTGTAAAGTGTAGATTAGATGCATTAATTACTATGCAGTACACGGGATATCAGGTGGGATCCGATCTCTAGCTTTTGGAAGTAATGGGGTATATTTAAAACCTGTTATTCTAATTTTGCCCAGTCCCATAATTAAGCTTAGCTTTTCACCTCCATTTGTAGAGATTCGTATTCTTTCAGCAATGATGATTATAAGTATATATATTTTAAAAAATCCCTGAAAATAAGAATATGCCCTGCAGATACAACCTCCAGCTCTGTTGGGATTCATGCAGCAGGTCTGAGTCTAAAAATGAGACATTTCTTTCAGAACAGAGGGCAGAGACTGACCCACATTTTTTAAGAACCCGGTAGTTTAGAATTCAGAGGCATGTCAGTGTGAAGGAGTCATGCCAAAAGAAGTTTCCCAGCATCAATAAATATACGAAAACATCGTTTTAATACAAAAGTACACTTGAGTGTTGGAGGAATATTATTCAATTCAACAGTGACCTGTCACAGCAGTTCAGAATTTCATGAGGTTTCTTCAGGAGTCCTAAACTCTCAAAGATCCTCAGCACTCAACTTTCAAAGCCCTGTTCTTCATTTTGAAATCTTTTTTATCCATTGTGTTGAGCTTACTTCTTTACAGTGATCTGAAGAGTGGTTCTTGCTTATGTCTGTCAACGCAGACATAGAAAAAAAGTATCTTTTTTAGTCTGTCTTGAGTGGGTGAAGGAAAGGAAGAACGATTTTCTGATTCACAGTGCATAATGATGAGTATTTAACCTAATCTCATCTCATTGAACTGATGTAGAAAGAATGAAGAACAAATGTACCACACCTGAAAGCAAGACCATATTCAAATTAAGGAAGTGTAAATATTAAGGAAAGAAGAGCCAAATGGGCCAGAGCACTAGCTAGGAATGCACAGCATTTCTCAAAACCTGCCTCTTCTGTAGCTGTCTTGTACAATCAAGATAAGCAAAATTAATTTAAATTGTCACTGCAAGAATATGTCATCTGTCAGTGGGATAAAATGGCTTTGTTTTGCACAGAAACACAAGTGCTTTAAAGATGAGGAGGCAGCTGGGCGCACTTTGGTGATTACTAACTACAAAAGTGCCAAGAGGAGTTTCGGTAACCAGGCATCTCTGAAAACCAAAGGATTCTGCTTTGCCAAGGCAGCAAGTGGTTTTAATATAGCTTTTAAAAAGCCTTAGTAAATTTAGTTTTCAAAATACTCCAGCTGACACTCTCCCACCAGTGAGCCTGCCAGTTCTGTGGGTTGTAGAGTTTGAAATGTTTGAAGATGAGTTACAACTACCCACAGTAAAGAAAGTATATTCTTATATACTTCTTAGCTTTCAATAAACCCATGTTTTTATACTTAAAAGTCCTGGTTGCCAGCTCTGATCATAACCTGTAAAACTTTTTACGCTTTTCTTAAAGCTTCAGGTATTGAAGACAAGTAACTACGCAAGAGTTACAGCTTTCATGCAAGAGTAGTAACAGTTTTCTAAGTGGCTTTTTTGACAGCTGCAAAGGAATACTCATTCCAGTGGTTTAAAGTTGAGGTCTAATACCTCAGTGTGCGGAGACCACCCATGATTAGGAAAACTGGAGGAAGGCAATCCTGAAATTTAACCCAGATGATCCAAAGGACCAAGTTCATGCTGCTCTCATTCTGTTATGTAAATGATGTAAAGACCCTCATTACATAAGCCAGTGGAGTCACCCAGGGACCAATTTGGCACAATGCTCTCAGTGTGTAGCTTGGGTGGAACCAAGCAGCTCCACGGAGATACTGCTGCAAACAGAACCGCGCTTTCCAGGGACTTTCTTCTTGTGTTCCTTCAGTGCCTTCTGCAACAAGCAAGACCTTGCTTAGCAGTTATGCCCTGCACATACCCATGTCAGCACTAACCTACTACAAACTGAACTGATACCGTCCGTTCTTTGAGGTTAAAACCTGCTTATTCATTTCTTTCATGTTGATCTCTTTTTTTTATTCTGTCTCCTTACTATACAAAGCCCATCATGTGCTGGGAGATGAATCACTGAACTTTTGTTGCCTTTTAGCTCCTCTCTGTGAGTGTGTAAAGCACTACATCAGATGTTGAGTGCCTGAAATGACAGTTTCTACAGTGAAATCCACATTTCACGGCACATGTAGATCATGGCATCCATGGGTCCTAATCAGTCCCCCACACTGTCCAGACCATCACACAGCTGAAGAGCTCAGAACTGGGGGTCATTCCTGGGGCCACAAGGTAAGCTGTAGTTTATGCTTAACACAGATTCTTTAACAGATTATATGCATAAAATAAAAACAGTAATATAGCAGTAGATGTGATTCGTAACCATAGTACACCAGTCTGTTGAATCTCAAGTCTAAACATAACCAACAGATGAGAACTTTAAAAGGAATTAATATGGTTAACTAAGGAGTCAGAATTTAATATAAAATAAAGCTATTAAATATATAATATTAGACAAATATGATCTAACATCCTTACCGCAGTGTCATTGGTGGTAATGTACACCAGCACATCTGAGTTGTTTCTGCCATTAATGTATCGGTAACAGTTCCACACACAGCTTATCAAGTAACCCTGAAAACAAAAGGGATTTATTATTCTGTGCAGAAAATAAACCATGTACAGTTTTCTGTTAGAGCATTTCTATTCTTATATAAATAAGAATATGAGCCTGCTAAAAGCAAGGGACAGTCACTTTGCTGGTTGCATTGACTGTAAGTATGTGTAGGGGCTCTGTGAGTAACCCAACACCATTACTCATAATGACAGAGTTGGGGTTGTTCAGCCTTGAGAAGAGAAGGCTCCAGGGACACCTTACTGTGGCCTTTCAATATATAAAACAAGCTTCTAAGAAAGATGGAGAGAGACTTTTTACCAAGGCCTGCAGTGACAGGACAAGGGGCAGTGTCTTTAAGCTGAAAGAGCATAGGTTTAGACTGGACAAAAGGAATAAACTTCTTAGAGTGAGAGCGGTGGCACTGGCACAGGTTTGCCCAGGGAAGCTGTGGATGCCCCATCCCTGGCACTGTTCAAGGCCAGGTTGGATGGGGCTTTGTGCAACCTGGTCTAGTGAAAGATATCCCTGCCCACAGCAGAGGGGTGGACTAGATGACCTTTAAAAGTCCCTTGCACTCCAAACCATTCTGTGATTATACAGTTCTGTGATTATGGATACTTGTGTTGCACTATGAGCTGCTCCATCTAGGCGGAGATTGAGCAACCTAGACCTATCTGAATGGAATTTACTATTCCAGGTATTTAATATTACAGCATACTTCAGGTAGACTAATTGTTTTGAAAAGGAACAGTTTCTTGGGGCCTGAATATAGCTAAAGCAGCATAATTTTGTGTATATAACCCCCATTTTACTTAAATAAGCAGGTCACACATGCTGTCTTGCTGGAAGCAAATCCCAGTAAAAAGAGCACAAGCATGCTGGGGACTGAAAAATCACCAAGAAAATTACAGGAAACCTTCCTTATCTTCTAGCCTGGATGCACTATTTCAATACTTTGTTTCACTTAATCTGACATTACATCAATGTATTCCATATGACTGGATTGTCAGGGGTCTTCCTATTCTTGCCTGTCTAGAGCAACATGACAGTGTTAAAGTTTTAATTGAAATCTGACATTATTTCTGACCTTTTAACCATTATTACAAATTCTTCTCTTTTCTTTTTTTTTTTTTTTCCCCAGTATAAAGCAAAAAAACCCCTGTTATTGTAGCAATAATCCTACCACAGAATCATAAACTTCACTGGTTTTGGTCTTGGAGCTCACTTGGCTCTGGGTGGGGCTGCTGCCTGGCTAACAGCTAGTTGTCTCAACCTGTTTTGGAACTGGTTGGGCAAAGTGCTCACGTCCATCATCTCCACCAGCAGAGTCATGAGTTTGGCCAGCAGAGATTAGCAAAGTGACTGTAAGGAAGACAGGTAGCAGTAACACATGTGGAGGAGCAGGAACCAGATTCTCAGCATGCCAGGGACAAGGCTGGTGGGACTAAGCAGTTCCCTCTGGAGCTCTCTGCTTCCCATGTAGTCACACATGACAGTGGTGCAGAGAACAATCTGTTTTGATAGCACCCAACTTATATTTTTACTCCGTAGGTTCTGCATAGCAATTCTTTCACAAACCTAGCGCGTGCAAATTAAACTGCCAGCACTGACTGGATTTGCATCTGTGCCTCGCTGAGTGAGTCATGCTTTTGTGACTCACTTGCACTGATGACCTTCCAAAAGCCTCTTATCCTTTTGAGCTGTCCTGTGCTTCCTCCCTCTGCAGAGCTGTCACACATGAGCTGTGTTTTTCAGGATGCCACATGACTCACTGATGGCTCGCTTGCAGATCAGGAAGAGGTTTTTTCAGCCAGGGCTGAGCTGGCGGAAATCCAGTAAATTTGCTTCCTCTTCTCTATGGCATCTTACAGACCCTGGGTGACCTGGAGGTGTTGCAGACTTCACAATACTTTTGACCATAAAATGGGGAGAGCAAAAGGCTTCTGGAGCAAGCAGAGTCCCAAAAGGAAGGTTAGACTGGCTCTACAGCCTAAGCTATGCAAACCTGCCCCAGGCTACTGGAACAAGCGGAGCAAAGGCATATGCATGGAAAACTGCATCTTTTCCAGAATTAAATAAAATGCCATTGTTAATTATAAACAGTAATATTAGTTCAGTAGCTTTCAATGCTCAGATACTATGTGCTGAGAAAGGCATAAGAACTAGTACAGAACAGAGACTGAATACAGTTCTTTTCCATGGGGATATAGCCCGGCTTCATAAGAAACCCTTTACATTAAGCCTACCCTATTTGCAAACCAATTTTTATACTCCTTCTGTCAAAATCCAAATGGAGGGAAGCCCCATTTCAGATAATACTGTCTTATCTGGGAGACGCTAGCAGGAGATTTATTTTTAAATGCTCCAATTCCATTACATGCGGTGAATAAAACACATTTAACCCCGTAATGAACCCCTACAGCTCTTGCAGCTCTGAGCCCTAGCTCTAATCAGCCCTGCTCTTGCATGCACGGGTTGTTTCTCAGTGGGTGAGGTCCGTTCCAGCCCTTCAATTAAAAAGGTCATTAGCCAGCACACACCAAGTAATTGGCCCCAAGACAGTGACCCACAGACAGCTGAGAGCAGCAGCAGCTTTTGGAGCATGTACTTGTCCAAGTGCTTTGGCCTGTGAATCATGAGTCATGGAAACTCATTTTCCTCAACCTGTAACTTCTTTGAACTTGTTCCTAATCATTGTTTACTACTGATGCTGCTGCACCGTTAAATGGGATTGCTGACTCAGTTAACAATTTTTTGCCTGAAAAACTTAGCTGAGGTTTCAAATACTGCATTAAAATGTGTGGCTGAATATAAATATATTCATTTTTCTCTCAGGAGACCAATGTTCACAGTTGGAATAGGCCCCGTGTAAAGGCGCTAAATCACTGCAGCCTAACCCGCCCTTAGTGGTGTTCCTGCGCACCACAGCACAGGCTGCTGACAAGACACCTTTTGGGGGGCAGCCCCAAGCAGCCACCACGTGAAAGGATGAGTGCACAAGAAGGGCTAAATGTGGAAACAGGCATTGTGCCTACTTTTACTACATTTCAGTCTTCCCCTTTGAATGATGAGAAATGACTTGAGCCCCTAAGGAACTGAAACCCATGAAACTTATAACCCTGCCTCTCACCATTGTTACTGCACATGCACTTGTTAAGCTTCATAACGAAGTAATGTACTGCACAACTTCTGCTCATCAGACATGTGTCCAACCAGTTGACTGACCAGCATCTTTGTGGAAATTAGAGGCTGCTGTATCCTGCTGTTTCTTGTAACACAGCAAGAAGTCTGCCTATCTGGGTCAAAGCAGCCCTCTGGGCTGCTCCCTTGCTGGCAGCAAGCGCAGGGTGAATGGCCACAGACCCGACAGAGCTCCCTCGGGTTTGGAGCTGTCTGCACCGAGTCCCATTTTGTTTTTCCATCTGCTTTGAATTTTCTATTTACAGAGCTGGGCTGCTCTTCAGTAACTGGTGAAAATGAGATAAAGATTTCTACACAAAATGAAATTTATATGAAGATTTCAGAAGGATGCTAATGGCAGACCATGTGTATTTGACATGTTGGTGTCGCAGAAAGAGAAACAATGGGTTGCTGTGCTGATGAAATCTGCAATTAAATCTTAACTTCTCAGTATCTCGTGAGTATGAAAAGGTTGTAAATTCTTGCATTTCTTTACAACTGCAAAGAAATACAAGAATTCATGATGTCAGACCACCGGTGTGCAACAGTTACAGGCCAGGACATCATCTGTTGGCTCACAAATCACACATCCTAGGGTATGCAATTTAAAGCAAATGACCCCTGCTTTAGAGATGCTTCTCCTATAAGAATCCTGCCACCAGCAAGCCCAGTGTTGGGACCTGTCCCAGGCTTTTATGGAACAGGTGGCAACCTCGTGGCTCTGTGTTGGCCATTCCTGGGAGTGCTGCAGCTCAGGGTCTCCCCGCCAGGAGGCATCTCCTTGGGCTGAGACATGAGACGTCTCAGGGTGAGCGTAGAACTTCATTCAGTATCACCTTTTCCCATCTGCTGAGGACACCAGGACGTGCAAAGTGGTCTCATCTCCAGGCCTGACACCTTGTACATGCAGGTTATAGGCATATTATGGAGAGCAGGGTTAATATTCCATTTGCTGAAGACAGCCGCCTGTTTCACTGAACTGGAACACCTTTCAGCTGTCCCACTGGCAACTACCTCTTCCAATCTCCTTTCCAAAAGAAAGGCCAAAAAAGAAGAGAAGAAGAGGCCATACTCTGCAGCTGCAGAGTACTCAGAGCAACCTGTTCTGGTTGTGTTTATGGTTACCAGAGCTTAGCTCATTTGGGCCTGGGGGTCTTCACCCAGGGTGAGGAGGGAGAGGTTGAAGCCCCAACCGTTCTGCCTCAGCAGCTGGGACTGGCCAAGGGAAACCAAGACCCTGTTCCCCAAACCAGGTGTAGAGGAAGGCACGATTCAAAAACCACTGTGTTGGCCATATGGTGTTTGAAATCCTGTGTACATGTATATAAACACATTTGTGCTGCTGGATGTACTTCCTCAGCCAGATAGGAAACACATATGTTTCATGGTATGTAACTCTGGTTCAGTTTCTAAACAAACACAGTAAATGGCATAACACATTTGGTCTACTCTGAAAAAGATCCTGTGAAAGCACCTGAAATATCCATTAGCTGCTTCAGATCCAAGTAAATCCTAAGGACTAAAAAGACAAGTGCTTATGTGTAGCTAACTGGCTCGCTTTCTTGCTAACCTCTCTTTTCCCCCTTCCCTTTTCATAATCCCATTACAGCAAAGCACAAAACCACCATATAATACTGCTATATCTTGATTTCTGCTCAACAGTGCTTTCCTTTACATGTAGCTTCACTCAAAACAAAAGCGTCATGATGCCAAATGTTTCTGAGGAATTATGTGATTCCATTTCACATTTCCCACCAGCTGAATGCAGCTTTTCCTACTGTAGCTTTTCCTAGGCTACAAGGTTTTGGTTTCTCTCCCTATTTCTTGTTGCGCTCCAGAGGGAGAGGGAGCTCAAGCATATTTTTATGCACAGTACCTTTTCAGTTTCAATGTATAAATGTGGTACCATCTGTTAAGTCTATCAGTGATAAAGTGTGATGCATCTCATAGTGTCCAGCTTTCTTTTCATGGAGCAGACTACATAAATCTGCATAGCAGCTCTTCTGGGAACACAAGAAATTCAAATGAAAATGCTAACTGTAATTTAGCATGTATTTCTGCATGAGTCATATTTTTTGTGACTCATTTGCACGATAATATGTTGCTAGAATGAGCATTATATGAGCCACAAATATTCTTGGAAAAAACATGTGTTAGCCACTTTAAAACAAAATTAGTCTTTTAATTATTAATTTCTTAGGTTTCTTTCTTCTGTAGTAAGCATTTTTGCCATTCCAATTTTAGTTCAATTTTATCTTTGTAAGCTTAAGACTTCTCTGCCATACTTAGGTCAATGAAATACCAGACCTGGAGTAAAAATGAGCTAATGCTTGCATCTGAGAAATTTAAGAGCACATCCCTTGTGGCACCTGACACATCTACGTGTTCATTACATTCATTCATATTTCTTAAAGGTGCAAAAAAGCCAACAAACCGACTGTATGGCTGTGAACATGTAAAGCCAGAAGCTCAATTATATTTCTAAATGACAGAAAAAAAAGTGACTATTACTTCCAACAGTACCTTAAAATACCCTATCTGTGCCTTGGTTTGGGGTTTTTTCTTTCAATTTTGAAGAATCTTCAATAATCTAATCTACCTCTTTTGTCACAATAACTTCCCCTATTCATGTTGTCAAATGTGTTGTCGGGAAGCAACATCCCTGGTGTTGCTGTGGCTCTTTGGGACTTCTCTCATCTAATGCATAATTGCTGTGCAGAGGAAGAGCAAGAACTATTCTGAAATAAAACCCAGCATGAGAAATACAAGAATGGTAGCACTGCGCTGTGAGAAACTTGCAGAAGGGTGCAAGACGAGGGCAAACATACCAGCGTACTTTTCAGGAGGTCCACAGGTTGGTTGTTTTTCATACACTGATTTGTAGGATCTTATTCTGAGCTCCTTTTGGACTTCTGCCCTGCACAGCAGGTAAGGGCCAACCTTGCTGGATCACAAACCTGGGTGCAGTGGTTTCACATGAGCCCTTTCTGGCTGTGCTGGGTGATGCTGTATCTCTCATTTATCTGGCATCTACCACTGCTAGAGCCTCACCCATGAGGTTTGTGTAACAGCAACTAAATCATCACTCCTTGTGTCACTCCTTTTGCTGCCTGGTGTGACAGTCCTTTACATTGTCCTTCCCAGGAGGGACTGTTTGTATCTATTTACCTGCTCTACAACGTCCTTTTTGAGATAGGGCACCAGAAGGGAATGTGTACTTCCAGAGGTGGTAGGCATGAAAACTGGCAAAGAAATCTTTAGATTTCTTTTTTTTTTTTTCTATTCCTTTCTTAATATTCTTAACATTTTATTTACTTGTTTGATCTGAAAGCTAATATTTTCACAGGTCTAGCTATTACAGCTACAAGATCCCTTTTCCAGGTGGTCATGCTCAGTTCAGAGTCCACTGCAGTGTCTGCAAAACAAGATTGTGCTTCCTTTATGCCCACCACTTGGAATTTGTCACCACTGAACTTGTCTGCCATTTCATTGCTCAGTCACTCAGTGCAATGAGCTCCTTCTGCAAAGCTTTCTTGGCTGACTGTTTTCTCTGTTTTGAATGACATTGCAGAAAAGTGTTGTTGTAGATTTCCTTCCCCTTCCCAGATCTTTCATGAGCATGAGTCTCACTGTTGTAAAAAACAATGATTTATCCTTAATCTCTATTTCCTAGCTACAGTCTGTGAGATGACCTTTTCTTGTGTCCCTACACATCTGAGGGTGGTTTTTAAAGCCTTTGATGACAGACTTTGCCAAAGACCTTTTGACAAAACCACAAGAAGTCTGTATCAACAGGCTCTCCCTTGTCTACTGAACAACCTGCTCCTTCAAAGGATTTACGTGTCATGAGTTGCCCCTACAGCATCATGTTTCCCCACCGTGGCCTATATGTTCATGTGTTTGAGATTTTCTGCCTTTTTACCATAATGCCTATCATTTTGCTTTGTACAGCAGTCAGGCTGCCCGGTCTGAAGTTCCCCAGATCTCTTCTAAGGCCAGGCCTCCCAGCAAGGGACATTCCACCCATGACCAGATGTAGACATTATACACAGTAATGAACTTACCTTAAAAGCCAAAATGATACTTATGAAAAGGAGGATAATCACAACCAGACACGTAGGGTTCATAGACATAATCTCTTCCTTGGAGGGAAAATTGGTGGGCTGCATAAGCAAAAAGAAGCAAACCACTGTAAGTCAACCTCACGAGTCATTCAAGAGCCATTCAATTAGTGCACTCTATAATTAACAGCTTACGAAACTTTCTGTGATCTACTGACTGAGGAGCTCTCCGCACCAACAACCAGTTTCAGTGAGTTTGGCTGGGACAGGCATTGGGAAGACGCAGCTGCCAAACGCTCCCTGGATGGCTGAGGGATTTGCTTTCCGCTTTGTACGTGGTGTGGGCTGTCTTCTCTATGCACACTGGGTTTTTACCTGACACAAACTAGCGAACGACTTCCCCTGGGGAGCTTTGCAGCAGAAAACCTGCCACCATGGGCAACAGCAGGCAAGTCCTATACTTATTAAGTAATTATTATACTGGCACTGGTTGCCAAAGTGGCAGCCCCTTCCAGAAAGTCAAAGCAGGAAAAACCAGGCAGTACAATCCTTTCACCTAAATATTTGATCAAAAGACATTTGGTC
The DNA here is from genome assembly GCF_000696875.1 of Nestor notabilis. Classification (NCBI taxonomy): domain Eukaryota; kingdom Metazoa; phylum Chordata; class Aves; order Psittaciformes; family Psittacidae; genus Nestor; species Nestor notabilis. The sequence goes on from NW_009910151.1 coordinate 41,655, forward strand.
TATTCTGCTCCATCTTATTTTGGCTACTTTTCCAGGACACTTATTAGTGCTGCTGTCTGAGCATGTGCCCCAAGAAGGCAGGGGTACTACAGGGGAACAATGACATGATTTCAAATTGAAATGTGCTCCAGGTCCTTCTCTTATCTCATACATGAAATGGAGGTAACAAAATCAATCTTCCTACCTAGCGTAGGCTCGAGTGATTTACAATTGTGAAATGCTTTAGGATCACTGGCTGAAAAACTGCCTCTAAAGATCTTTTACTGTCTTTGTTACTGCTTAAAGAAAACACACCCTCTAGAATGAATGTTCCAAATCGTTTTGAAATATTGCAAGGCACAAGTTCCTGTTTCAGTCAGAATAAACCATTTTTCACAGACAGAGCTGTTCTCCACAAAAGATAGCTTTGCTGCAGCAGTAGCTCATTATAACTGAATGCATTAGGTCCTTCCACACACAACCCCCTTTTCCCTTACAGGTCTAATTACTTAACCAGGCCAGCTCTGCATCCTTGTCAGGACAATTAACTAGACCGAGCTATAACTGTATTCTTGGCGATGATGGTGTAAATACAGAGTAACCCCTTAATACCCCTTGTATCAGCACTCTGCCCAGTGCATCAGGAAATCATCTCTTTTTGTGCACAGCTGTTAGTGAGAATGGCTTTTTATTTAGCATGTCCATGACCTGTTCAGAGTGGTTAACATCAACAGCAGCTGTAACCGTTTACAGATAACATTACATAAGCACATTTTCCGCTTCTTGACAGCAGTGTTTCTGTTCCTGTACTGAATTTCATGGCTGACGTTTTTATCATGTTATCTTCTGTGTTGATGTACAGCTTTTGTAAGACATTAGCTTGGTATTATTCAGTAAGTTGCTTCTCTTTTTTTAATATTTTTTTTTTCCACAGAAGGTTATTGCTAAATATAGTGGATGTGGTCACCCAGAGATCAAGAAAGCAAGAGTATATGCCAAGAAAAGATGAACTGAAAAATAAACACAAACCTTATATGCAGAAAATGTAAGTATTAACACCACAGTCTGCCCTCCTGCTTGCAGGAGGGAGGCCATGCACATAGTTAGAAAGTCTAATCAGTTAAGGACAGTTACAATAGAACTGCCCCAAAACAGTATTTTAGTACTGACTGACCATTAAAAACTAGTCAAACTAGTTTGTGAATGTAATAAAAAACTCCTAGTGAGGCTTTGGTCCTCCTACATGATGGTTTCTGGGAACCAGTCATCAGTCAAACACTGGATGACTGCATGCTGGGGTCTTGGCCATAACCTAAAGGCCTGTTTCCAGATGTCAACTCAACTGGGATTTGCATGGGGCCAAGAGGAGGGCAGGAAAATGACCAGGAAAGTTCCTGCTACCTAGAAGAGAATGAACATCTGCTTGAGCCATGAGCTATGAGCCAGGAGCAGCATGTGCTGCTGTGCCTGGCCCTTCCTTTCATCAGCAGTGTTCCAGGTGAAAGGACAACAATTCAGCTCCAAAAGCAGCAAGCCAGGTGAGCACATGAAGAACAAATGCTGCGGTTTGTCCCCTTCAGGCTCTGCTCTCTGCGTCTCTGTCCTGAAGAGATGCGAGGTTTAAGCAAGCCCCAGAAAGGCAGTGGGTGCTGAACCCATGCAGTGGTCACCCCCACCACAAGTGCCCAGGCTTTCTTGGTGTGGGCTGTGGAAACTAAAGCCAGCCCCTCCGGGAGCTTCCCAGATTGCTGTGTGGGAGGCAAAGCTTTCACAGCTTCAATGAATAGCCCAGGGGCATCGGGTCAACATGGAAGAAAGTCCCTTTGTTTGCTAACCCGGCTGGTGGCACATGCCGACCAGAAGACATCGAACACTGGCTTGCCCAGGCTGGCCTGTGAGCAGTCTGATCACAACTACAAACCCCTTCAGTGCAGTAGGAAAAGCAATTAATAAATCCTGTAGCACTTGACAAAGCAGGAAAGACGGTGGGAAGCATCTTAGCTGGCTCCAGGCTCACCTGGTGCAGGCACCATCATGGAGCTGGTACCTTAGGGAGGCCCTTGGGATCCTCCCACAGCAGCAACTGCTCTGAAAATAACATTCACTCCCATGGAAAATGGGAACCAACAGTGGTTCAGATGAATCATAGACACACTGAACTCCACTGACTCCGGCGATAGGCTTAAAACACCAATGTAGGCGTATGAGGTGGGAAAAGAAATTCTGCCCATGTGCTGGGGGTTTGCTCTTCTGTGGGGAGGCCAGCAGTTGAAATCCTGTTGCTTGGAAGGCCCCAGACACCAGGCTTAGTGCTGCAACATCTGGGGAAAGCTCAGTGTCAAATGTTGTGCAAGGTCTGATGGAGCTGAGACTGAAATAGGGCTGGGTGGGAAAAATCAAGCCCTTCACTGGAAACAGGAGTGATTTTGCAGCATGATATGATGAAATTTTCCATACAAACAAGAGGTAGTTGTAGTAGTGTGGCACTAGCATGCTAAGTTCATAATGAAAGGGTCATTTATAACCTTATCATGGACATGAAGAGGCCTGCATGCATCATATACCTGGTAAACTTTCTGTTTAAAAAAAAATATTATACCTAGCAAAGCTCTATTACGGACCTAAAAAGAGTCTAAAACTTGCATGCAAATTATATTTCAACTGCATCAATATTGTAGAAAAGCTCAAGAAGAAAAGTCCAAGGCTGAAGCACTTTCTCATTCCCTCAGCCTGCTTGCATAACAGTTTTCTTCCCTTGGACCACGAAAATCCATTTAAAAAGATTGTACGGATTCTCATTCAACGGTTACAATCCTCTGAGCATTAGCATCTTACAAACCTGAAAGAAAACAGTAATGTGTCTGCAGAATTTTTAAAGCTCTGCTAGAACTTAGTAGTACTTCTTTGGAATTATAAAATAGCATTGAGAATGTCAGAAAGGATATTCCTTGTTTAAACTTCATTTTATAGGAAACATTTAATTAGGTTTAATGTCTTTTACACTCTCTAGATGTTTCCCCTAGGATTTAAAAGCATGCCTGAAACCAGCTGTATTGTTAAACAGTAGCACTGGAGGTAGTCCAGTAGAAAAGCTATTTAATACATGCTAAAATTTTCTTTAGATGAACTGTCGTAGGCCTGTACTTTAAAAAAACCCTAAGTTTGCATAACCCAGTTTCAGACTGGCCTGTTCTGCACCTCTGCTTCAATTCGTTTCATATACCGTTAACAGTTGACAGAAGATGAAGTGTTTAATTTGAAGACTTTAGAAAGCCCATATATCAAAGATTTAGTGGGGCTAAAGAAATGTGCTTCAGGTCAAAATGCTTTAGACCACTACTTCTCCAGGAACCAAAATCATTTTGGTTTTACACATTCTGGATTTACTGTGTGAAGGTTCTTGTTTTTCTAGTGACAGTGATAATGACCAAGATGTCCAACATAACCCTCAGAAAGTTTTATCACAATTGCCACACATTTCAAATGTAAGGATTATAACATCTACTTATTTTACATGACCTTTCATGCTGAGATGCTTTTGCAATTTATGGGAATTAAGTGGCACACCTGTGTTCAACTGGGTATTAAAAGGCAACAAAAAGCTTCCAAAGACAGTTGTGCCTTTGGAATTAGGAGCCAGTACAGGCTGACATTACTAAACACTCTGTGAACACAATGTTCTGTATTTTACAATTGCAACATTTTCAGCTAGGGCTCTGCCTTGCCTATTGGCAGGTACTTATTTATCATCTTGCTAACAGTACATGGAGGGTTTGACGGCAGCTTGTAACTCATCACTGACAGACTGAAATCTGGGAGATGTGCACCGAAGTGAATAGATAACTTAATCCCAAATACTAACACATAGGGAAGTAGAAACTGTTAAAGACATGGGCTTTTCACCTTTGAGCAAGAAAGAAATGTTCTTTTAAGACTGCCAAATATATTCCATTGCATAATGCACACCTTCTTCCAGATATTCAATAATGGATTTGAAGAACTATTGGGATTTTTCATTTCCCTTATGGAGCTGTGCTCCCTAAAATTTCATGCACCAAATTCAAAGCAGTTTTAGAGGAACAAAACCTGTATGAATGCCAGGAAGAAACACAACCCTTGCTTTCTGCCTACCTTGGCAGACCTCTGCAAAGAGGGTGAGGCCAGGATGACTCTAGGGCTTATTTATAAATCATCAGGAGGGATCACACCCAACTGGCATGACTCAGGTCTCACCTGTGGGTACAAAGGTAGTCCCATTCAGAGGGACCTGGACACGCTTGTGAG
>NW_009910152.1:0-233 GCF_000696875.1 Nestor notabilis
GCCGAGCCCATCAGTGACAGTGGTAGTGCCTGTGGGATAACATAGTTAAGAAGGGAGGGAAATAAAACTGCACAAGTGCAACTGCAGCTGGAGAGAGGACTAAGAATATGTGAGAGCAGCAGCGCTGCAGGTCAGTGAGGAAGGAGGGGAGGAGGTGCTGCAGGCGCTGGAGCAGAGGTTCCCCTGCAGCCCGTGGTGCAGACCATGGGGAGGCAGGCTGTGCCCCTAGAGCC
>NW_009910152.1:708-928 GCF_000696875.1 Nestor notabilis
GAGTGGTAGTAAATTAAACCAATTTCCCCAAGTCAAGTCTGTTTCACCTGTGACGGTAACTGCTGAATGATGTTTCCTTGTCTTTATCTTGACCACAAGCCTTTTGTTATATTTTCTCTCCCGTGCCCAGTTCAGAAAGGGAGAGTGGCTTGTGGTGGGGAGGCAGTGACAGAGCAGCTTTTGGTGAGTACCTGGAGTCCAGCCAGGGTCAACCCACCAC
>NW_009910153.1:0-896 GCF_000696875.1 Nestor notabilis
GAGGTAATGGAAGGTACTGGGAGGTAATGAGAGCTGCACTGGGAGATACTGAGAGGTAATGGGAAGTACTGGGAGGCACCGTGAGCACCGGGAGGTAATGGGGGTTACTGGGAGGTAATGGGAGCTGCACTGGAAGGCATTGGGTAGCACTGGGAACTGCACTGTGGCGTACTGGGAGGCACTGGGATTTACTGGGAGTCACGAGACCAACATGTCTGTGTGCACATGCAGCCGGGCAGCTGTGTTCACACGCGTGTGCATGCGTGCCCATGCCTGTGTTGCACCTCCTTTCGCACATGCGTGTGCACACGCCATGGGGTTCACACAAGTGTTCAGGTGCACATGTGCAATCACATGTATGTGCAGTCACACACGTTAATGACAGGGGCGGATGGGCACACGCGTGTTCCTGAACACACGGGCAGGTCTGGTCACTGGTGCGGGCACAGTGACACCGGCTCTGGTCTGGAACCAGCACTGGTTCTAGCGCTGTTACTGGTCCCAGCGCCGTTACTGGTCCCGGCATCATTACTGGTCCCGGCGCCGTTACTGGTCCCGGCACTGTTACTGGACCTGGCACCTTCACTGGTCCCGGCACTGTTACTGGTCCCCGGCCCTTCCTGAACACACGGGCAGGTCTGGTCACTGGTGCGGGCACAGTGACACCGGCTCTGGTCTGGAACCAGCACTGGTTCTAGCACTGTTACTGGTCCCCGGCACCAGCCCCAGTTCCCGCTCCGTCTCCAGCTCCTGGCACCAGTTCCGGTTCCTGGCACCGTTCCGTGTTCCCGACTCCAGTTCCAGCTCCTGGCACGGTTCCTGGTGCCGGCTCCAGCCCCGGTTCCCGGCAGACTGGGAGCAACTGGCCAAGCACAGCACGACCATAGGCTGGCACC
>NW_009910154.1:0-3429 GCF_000696875.1 Nestor notabilis
GGGGCTCCTTGTGTGCCTGATGGCTGCGCCGGGTGTGCACCCACGGACGTGGCAGAGCAGCACCTCCGCGTGTCCGGGCACACGTATGTGCGAGCTCAGGCGTGCGCCTGTGCCCTTACACGCCTGTGCCTTGCCGTGTGGCTGCAGACATCCTTGCGGGCACAGACGGGTCCGGGCGTGCACAGCCAGCCCTGCGTCACGTGTAGGCATCTGCAGGGAGGTGATGTCCGTGCTCTGGCCTCTTCGTGTAGGTCCATCCACACGTGTCTGAGCTTCTCGGGTGGTGCGGATACCCCCCGTAGCACGGGTGGGCGTGTGCTACGCCTGTTGTGCTTTCAGCCATACGTCCTTCCATAGGCGGCTGTAAAGGAACTCGTGTTTTCCGCAGAGTGGAAGCAACCTGAGGGCACCTTTCCCTTTGGAAATCTTGGGAGAAGGACTGTTTCCTTGTGATGGCAGAACCTTTGGGGGAATATAGGGGCGAAAAAGTGTTGGGAGGGGAACTTGTGAAACTTCGGGTGAAGGCGTCCTGGGCGTCTGGATTGACTTCCAGCCTCCTTCACCACCCTCCCCCTTCCGAAGGCTCAGGATGAGGGACTTTGTCTCCAAAACTCTGTGGCTTCCCTGAAAGTGGAGCCTCTCTTAGAGGCTCTGTCGGAAGGAGGGTGTCCCTGTAAGATGGGACTGATCAAGGCCTCCTTCATCCCTTTAGAACTTCCTGCTGGGGTGGAGGGGGGGTTAATTCCTTGGTAAAGGACATGTTTCCTCCAAGACCGTGATTTCCATCTCTGGTGGCTGGAGCTCTCTCCATTTGATGCACTAATCCCATCGCTCTATTTTTAGAGACCCTCAGGGTATCCGTATTTCTCCTCAAGCGTCTTTCATACGTCTAAACCCTTAGTCTTTTTCTTTGGTAAAACAACAGAAAGGGGTTTCTACTTGCACCCTTGTCCTGAAGTCCAGCGCTTGCCTGGTGAGAGGGACCCAGCATGAGGTGGCACGTTTGCATCACTGGCTCTGGAAGTGAAGGGGTGTGTTGATGGGATTGAGAAAGTAGGATCAAGCATCCTCAGCAGGTTTGCTGGTGACGCGGAGCTGTGTGGTGGGGTCATGCTGGAGGGAAGGGATGGAATCCAGAGGGATGCAACTGCATCCAGCTCTGGGGAGCAGCACAAGAGGGATGTGGAGCTGCTGGAGCGAGGCCAGAGGAGGCCCCGGAGCTGCTGCGAGGGCTGGAGCAGCTCTGCTCTGGAGCCAGGCTGAGAGAGCTGGGCTGGGGCAGCTGGAGAAGAGAAGGCTCCTGAAGGGGACACCTTAGAGCAGCTCCAGGGCCTAAAGGGGCTCCAGGAAACCTGGAGAGGGGCTTTGGACAAGGGATGTAGGGACAGGCCAAGGGGAATGGCTTGAACCTGCCAGAGGGGAGACTGAGATGAGCTCTTGGGCAGAAGCTCTTCCCTGTGAGGGTGCTGAGGCGCTGGCACAGGGTGCCCAGAGAAGCTGTGGCTGCCCCATCCCTGGCAGTGTTCAAGGCCAGGTTGGACACAGGGGCTTGGAGCAACCTGCTCTAGTGGAAGGTGTCCCTGCCCGGGGCAGGGGTTGGAGCTGGAGGAGCTTTAAGGTCCTCTCCAACACAAACCAGTCTATGATGGTGGGTGATGGGGCCGTTGTCTTCAAACATCTTGAAGGACTCTGCATCGCTCTCCCTGGATACCCCTGACAGCAGCAGGGGTTGATCTCTTGCTGAGAGCAGCCCTGGTTGCCAGGCTTTTGGGAGAAGCCTGGATGTGGGAGCAGCAGCCAGGAAGCTGATGGAGCAGCACCGCTCCCAGCTGGCTCCCGCTGCGGTGGGTGCTGGCTTTGGTTCGGAGCCGACAATCTGGTCGCTGGAGGAAGCGGGATGTGTTGATGGAGGGTATCTGGGAGGACGTACTGTTCCTTCTCCTTCTCCTCCCTGCTGCTGCTTCCCAGTGTGTGCTCCAGAGACGGGAGAGGCTGTTGGGCACCTCGTTTATCAGATTGATGAGCCCCGAGTCCTTCCTGCTGTTCCTTACGAAGTCCTGTTATTTAAATAAGACGCCAGATTTGGTGGCCGTGAAATTGTTCCCATCCCTGTGCCTGAAAATTGGGCACGTGGAGCTGAAGCATCTGTTGGAAGAAGGTTCAGTACAAAAATAAGCCTAGAAAAAGCAGACAAATTTCTTATTACTAGGATCCAATAGATCATTAAGACCTGGAATAAAGGTAAAGGTCTGTTTAAGAGAGATAAGAAGGTCATATCAACTTGGTAGTGAGATGAATTGAGCTGTAGTTCTTCACAGTGCGTGTCTGGAAGACAAAATCTCTGTAGTTTTTTCTTGACTGGTTTATAGATTGAAAATACTGGGGGGTTGTGTTGTTTTTTATCCCTTTCCTTGACGTTTTAACATGTGTTCCTGGAGAACTGTGCCACCAAATGTTTCTTTCATAGGTCTGACACCAGCAGAGAGTTGCCAGTGAGTAGCTGTGATTGTTCTTTCCTCTATATCTCTCTCAGTTGAAAGCTATTTGTATGTTGGCCTGTCCCTCCATCCCTTGTCCAAAGCCCCTCTCCAGGTTTCCTGGAGCCCCTTTAGGCACTGGAGCTGCTCTAAGGTGTCCCCTTCAGGAGCCTTCTCTTCTCCAGCTGCCCCAGCCCAGCTCTCTCAGCCTGGCTCCAGAGCAGAGCTGCTCCAGCCCTCGCAGCAGCTCCGAGGCCTCCTCTGGCCTAGCTCAAGCAGCTCCATGTACCTCTTGTGCTGTTCCCCAGAGCTGGATCAGGGCTGCAGGGGGGGGTCTCCCCAGAGCACAGCAGAGGGGCAGGATCCCCTCCCTGAGCTGCTGCTCACGCTCTGGGGGTGCACCCAGCACACGGGGGGTTCTGGGCTCAAGCACACACTGAAGCCGGGTCATGGGGAGCTTCTCCTTGCCCAGCACCCCAAGGTCCTCCTCAGGCTGCTCCATCCCGTCTCCCCCAGCCTGTGGTTGTGTTTGGAAATGAGGTCTCTGTAATCACGTTGTTCTCTGGGTTCCTGCCGTAGAGCTGCTCTCTCAGGACGTGGCTTGGAGGCCTCACTTCGGAGGTGACATTGGACTTGACTTTTACAGCCCTCTGAGTAATGGACGCGCTGTGACCTTTACGTGTGCTGACACAGGTAGATTGAGCTGGCTCCTGGGTGCCTGGCGCTGCCTTGGGCTCGCTGCCTCTGCCCGGGCTGGTGCGTGGCTCCGTGCCCTGTCCCGAGCTGTGGGCCCATGGCCTGAGCTTCAGGGGTGGCCCAGATCTTCTCCTGCCTCTGGCTGCATGTCCTGACCCTCCCTCCTTCCCCTCCTGCCAAGACCTCACATGGCTCCAAGATGAGGCACTGAGTTTCCTCTTGGTACCATTCCCTCCACGGCAGGGTCACGGAGGGG
>NW_009910154.1:3473-11196 GCF_000696875.1 Nestor notabilis
CAGCTGGGTGCTGAGCTGGCGCGGTCGGGACACGGGCTGTGTGCTGGGATGCCGCGGGACTCGGGAATGTGGCCCTGCTCCTGGGTCCGTGGTGCGAGTTGGTCCCGAGGCACGTGAGTCCTTCAGTGCTTCGGACTCCAGCGGGGGTTGATGATGAGATGAGTGTTCCTTGGCTTTAGGGGGTGGTGGCCATGTAGGTTTTGTGCTGGTTCTTGGGGCATTCCCAGAGCAAAGCATCCACAAGCCACAGAACTTGGGGAAACGATGGGGTGTGTGAGGTGGGAGCCAGCAAGGGGCTGTAATGAAGCCTCCAAAGTGATGAGCTGGGGGGTCTTAACCTTGTCATGACGCTCTGCCCCCATAAGAAGAACATACACTCAACCAGATGCACTTCTTGGCTTAGTGATTCTTGACTGCCTGGCAGGTAAGGCTTGGGGGGTGCCTGTGCGCTCCCCGGGCAGCAGCTGTGTGGCTGGGAGCTGTATATTAAACTGAACCTATTACAAGCAAAAGGTTAGTATTTTATTGTCCCAGCCAACTCCTGGGCTTTCCGGCTGTGTCCCTTTGCTCCTTGGCATCATGAAAGCAGAGGGTTTAGTGCCGGGAGGGACTGATTTGCTGCTGGTGGTGCTGTGGGTTTGTGCAGAGCAGCCGGAGCAGGGCGCAGGTTGTGCTCCTGGTGTCTCACCCCTCCGCAGGGCCCGTGGCTGTGCAGAGCCGAGGTGTGGGCTGAGGAGGTGCTTCGTGTCGCTGCTCGAGGACAACCTTCCTGCCCTCCTCGCTGGAAAGGCCTTTGGGCAGGGGATCGGAGCGCAGGCAGCGCCTGGTGCTCGCCAGGCTGCCACGGCTGACCCGCGGGGCGCGACCCACCGGCCCCAGCCACGACTCTCCCGCGGCTCGGCTGAACCCTGGCTGTGACCGTGGCTCCCAGCAGGTTTCATTGCCTGCGATGAAAACCGAGCTTTTCCCTTGTTAACAGGAATTCCTTGTGACATTCCCACGTTGTTCTGTGGGGCAGAGGGGTTGGTTTGGCTCTGAGCATGTTCATTGGTTCTCTGTGCCTCTGGTTCACTCTAACCCCTGGTGATCACTTCTGCTGGGTAAGAAATGCTTCCCCCGAGGCTTAATTCCCAAGAGCTGCTTGTGATGAGTGTGGTTTGAATTCCATTTAGGAAAATCCGATCATTGGAGGCCATATGCTTTCATTTCCTATAGTACCCGGGGTCTGTCTCCCTGTGAGTGTGTGCAGGTTAATTTTAGGAGGTGTCTGCATGCGACTGCTTGGGACTGTGGAGAGATCAATACATCGGCCTTTGGGATGGAGGCTCAGAGCGGAGGAGAAGAGATGGTTGAAGGCAGAAAAGGGATAGGAAAATAATGGCTGTGAATGGGAGTAGATGCCAGGTTGTAACACATCAGAGGCACTGAAATAAGAAGCTGGGTGCAGGCCAGGGCACCTCAAACCTTCCCACTGTCAGTGGCAAACTCACGTTTGCCAAGAGGCTGTGGCACTGTAGCTCTGTGTCATTCTCAGGTGTTGAGACACGTCATGATCTTTGTGTCTGTATCTTTCCAGGAGGGACAGAACCTGCTGTTCGAGTTTACAAGCAATTAAAAGCCTTGTCGTAGCTTTGGCCTTCACTTGGTGCATGAAAGATGAGCAAAGAAAAGCAATTGGGACTTTCAGAGTCATGTTTGACCTTTCAGTTTTCTTTTAAACTCGGGGGAGTTGTAAACTAATGTGGTGATTTAACTCGAACACAGGAGAGATGGAGGTAAAACTGCAAAGGAAGGAATGAGCTCAGCTGGGACAGGCAGATTTGACCTGCAGCTTTGGTTGCGTTGAAGGAAACCAAAGATTGAAAGGGTGGAATTGCTCCAAATGCTGTGCAGAGCTGCTGCAGCAGAAGGGCACAAACCCGGCCATGTAGTTGTCTTGTCATAGGTCACGGAACCCTGCCTGGTTTGGGTTGAAGGGACCTCAAAGCTGCTCCAGCTCCAAGCCCTGCCCCGGGCAGGGACACCTTCCACTAGAGCAGGTTGCTCCAAGCCCCTGTGTCCAACCTGCCCTTGAACACTTCCAATCCATTCTGTGGCTTCTCAAGATGGAAAGTGAGAGATTTCAGGGGGGTTCTTTCTGGTACAAATGCCTCTAAGTGCAGACCTGAGCACAGAGGATTTCATGCAAGAATGTTTAAAGCTGATTTTATCCTTAGTTCACCCTTTTCCTCCTCGTCAGTCTGTTGCTCACTTGAAGCCCTGGAACCTGACAGTTCTGCTGGGACTCAAAGGAAGCAGCCTCCAGTGTTTTTATTTAGAGGCTGGGCCTTATTTCTGGGGCTGTCTCCCTCCCGTTCATCATTCACGTTTGTGTCTTGCCTACAGCTCGTGTCTCTACGCTGGCATTTGGGAGCTCAGCTATTGTACTTAGGGAGGCTGTTTCCTTCGTGTGACTGAGCTGCTTCAACCTGTGCACCTCTGCTTTGAACCTGCAGAACTGAAAAAGAGAGTAAATAGCAAAGCAGGAGCTCCGGTGCCTAAAGGGGCTCCAGGAAACCTGGAGAGGGGCTTTGGCCAAGGGATGGAGGGACAGGCCAAGGGGAATGGCTTGAACCTGACTTGTGTGACTTTCCACAGGGTCTGTGTCCAGCAGAACAGTCCCTGAAGTAAAGGACATTTCCAGGTTCTTTCCCAAGAATCCAACGGTCAGGCTCGTGTCCTGCTTCTGCCCAAGATGAAAGGCTGCACACGTAACATTGGAGTGCTGCAGGATGGACGGGAGCCTGGAATTAACATTCCTCTGCCCCCTTGAGAAGCTCAGGAATGCTGTGTGAAGTCTTTCCCAGCTCTTGTGGAGATGGAGCTGCTTCATCTCGGGTCTGTAGCACCCAGTTGATCGATGCACTGAAATGAAAGCCTCTTGTCGCTGTATTTGGGGTTTGGTTATGCCGTGAAGATGACGTGATCTTTGTCCCCACGTGTGCCCCTATCAAACACCTCTCCCTTATTGAAGGGTAGTTCCCACCGAGTTCGCTTGGAGCTGCGAGTGCTCCACACGACCCAGGTCCCGGGTCACGAGCCGTGCCGTGCCGGTGATCTCGGCTCATGGCCTGATGTGAGGAGCTGACTGAGGGTGAACTTTCCTCCTGCTGTTGCCTCGGACGTGCCTGAGCGGATGCAGGCAGAGCAGTTCAGCTCCTCACGCGGAGCCGGTCCCACATGAGTCACTTCGTGCCTTGTTGCCCTCAGGAGGCAGGAGCTCAGCGCTCCGCTGCTCCCATCCAGCCCAGCTCCGCTCCGTCTGCACCTTCCTGCACACACTTGCCTGCAGCAACCCTGGCACATCCAAACAGGGAATTTAATTACATGGGGCGGCACGTAACAGCTTCACCAACCCCCTTGTTTTCCTTGGAGCCTCCTGCCTTTCTTTGTGCCCTTTGCAGCTTCTCAGCAGTAAAGCATCAGCAGATCCAACCCCAAGGCAGTGTTCCGTCCACTGGTGGAGATGGGTCCTGCCGTGTGGGTGACTGCAGGCTGAGGGAGCGCCTTCGTTCTGTGGGCCTGGTCAGCTTTAATAGTCTCCTAACAGCACTTCAGCATTTTGCTGCGTGGAACGCTGAGTGCTGCAGTGTTCAGCCTTGCTTTCAACTGCAGGGGTGGCAGCACTGAACGCCAGGTATTTTTCCTCTCTCCTGACAGGCAGCTGCATTTTTCATGAGCGTCAGAAAGAGGAGGAAAGGCAGTTGAGAACTGAGCTGCTTTCCCGCCGTGCTGAACCACTCTTCTTCCAAAAGCATGTCCGTAAAAACAAGCAGCCTGACCATGCCTTCAGCGGACGCTTGGGGGGCTTTGTTGTTTGCTTTGCAGCGGTGAAGTGATCGATGCTGAATCCTCAAGTTTGGTGAGAAAACCCTGGGAATGGCCTGTTCCCATAAATATGACTCAAGGACCAGTTTGGGAAACCAGCTTTCCTGTGGTCCGTGCTGGTGTCTGGTCCATGCTGGTGTCTGTCCCCAGCTAACCAAAAGCTTGCTGACTCAGATTTGGACTTCTCTCCGTGACTTCAGTGTTTAGGGAGGAGGGAAAATCTGCTTGGATCTCTTTCAGCATCAGCCAAGAGAGGTTTTGTTGGCTGCAGAAGGCACTAGTGTGGGCTTGTGGATTCCTTTATTTCTTGCTCTAAGCCCCAGATTTCTGCGTTCCGGGATGGGGGTTGCTGCTGTCATCTCCAGCATTTCACATCCACCAGCTGGCTCTTAATGGAAGTGGTTTTCTGTAACACTGAACTGCCCTGATCTTGCTGCTCTTCCCTGGCATTAAATCCCGCTCCAGACTTGGGGGGGGTGTGATGTGTGGGGAACTTCAGAGCTGACAATAGGATCATGGAACCCCAGCCTGGTTTGGGATGAAGAGACCTTAAATCCCTTCCAGCTCCAACCCCTGCCCCGGGCAGGGACACCTTCCACTAGAGCAGGTTGCTCCAAGCCCCTGTGTCCAACCTGGCCTTGAACACTGCCAGGGATGGGGCAGCCACAGCTCCTCTGGGCACCCTGTGCCAGCGCCTCAGCACCCTCACAGGGAAGAGTCACTTAGGTTAGAAATGAGCCTTAAGATCGAGTCCAGTTGTTAACCCAGCACTGCCACGTCCATCCCTAAACCACGTCACCAAATGTCATCCTCCAGGACGGTGACTCCAGCACTGCCCTGGGCAGCCTGTTCCAATGCTTGAGAACCCTCTGGGCAAGGAATTGTTCCTCAGCTCCAGCTAAACCTGCCCTGGGGCAGCTTGAGGCCGGTTCCTCTTGTCCCATCCCGTGTTAACCTGGCCTTGAGCACTGCCAGCGGGTTCCATCCTTTTCCTGATACAGGAGTGTAGGTCTGGAGGAGATGGGGTATGGACACTGAGGGTCTTGGCTTGGAAAGGAACGGGTGGGCAATGTGATTGCTATCCGGGTCTGCTCAGAGGTGGAGGATTTGGTTGGAGAGCCTGCAGTGCTGTGGTGTTCACATCAGGATGCAGCTCCCAAGGGCTGGAATATCAAGTAATACTGTCTCTTTCCCCATTTCCTCCATCAGATTTTATCCAGCTATTTTCCTTCTCTAGAACCCGAGGTTGTGTGGGCTCAGCACTGCTGCAAAGGCCAAATGAGCAACACTTTCTCCTTGTAAAGCAGTGACTTCAGCGCAGTATTCAAACCTTGGTCCTTCCAAACAGCATTCCTTTTGCTGTACTTGGATCAAAGTCCTCGTAACTTGCCTGTTAGAGCTAGAAATGATTTTGGACATGGCCAGAAATGAGATTCTGAGCTCCCACATACCAGAGCACTCACAGCATTCCAGAGCTCTGCAGGAATGTCACCTCTTTCCTCTGCTTCCTTCCTCTGGGATCATTCCTTGTGCTCTGATGGGGATTGGGATCTAACCTGCAGCCGCTGAGACCAGTGACTGCAGAGCTGCAGCTCAGAGGAAGGTATTTTAGACTGCGGTGTCTTGAGCACTGCTGAAAGATCCACATGGAAAATGTTATTTAAGGCACAAAGAGAGGACTCAGGTGGTTTGCTACCACTTTGGCTTTCCTGCTGCAATCATCGTTTCCTGACCTCAGCGTCAGTTTTAGCTGGTGGGGAAAACAAACGGCTCTGGAGAGGAGAACAAGCAGGCAACAAAACAGCAGAAGTGCTGGATATCAGGCTGTGCCTGGCGTTGTTGTCTGACTTCGTGATGAGTTTACATGGTGCACGGATGGGCACAACACGAGCAGAGCAAATGAGGCTTCAGTGCAAGGGTCGGGGAGGGGAGGTCTCGTAAACTGCTGTTGTTCCTGCTTGCTGGAGCCGTGTCCAGGTGATGGCCCCAGTGCTGCTGGTGTTCAGGGCTCCCAGCAAAACCCTGCTACCTGCTCTAGCAATGCTTCTGAGTGTCTTCACAGAGCCCCAGCCTGCTTTGGGTGGAAGGGGCCTTAAAGCTCCTCCAGCTCCAGCCCCTGCCCCGGGCAGGGACACCTTCCACTCGAGCAGGGTGCTCCAAGCCCCTGCTAAGCTCAGCTTTGCTCATTCCAGCTGCGTTTCAGCTTCCAGCCATGCTGTGGGGCAGAGAAGAAACTTGGACGTTGCAGTTTGGAACCTCTTCTTGCAGCTCATTGACTCTTGTGCCAAACATTCCATGTCTGCTGCTCTAGGATTGCCACACTGGTTTATCCTTTTGATAAGCAGAAGGAATTCTGTGGCACTTTTGGCTTGTCAGGGTGTCTCTGTACTTTGTTTTCTTCATGAGAAAAGTGAGGGGACCATATTTGACTAAACAGGTTTTAATCCTGCTTCTGCTCTGCCTTGGACTCATCCATGGCTTCCATGTGGATAAGAGGGATGGAGAAATGCTGGAGACAGACCCAGAAGAAACATTTTCCTGAGCAAAACAGGTTTAGGGTGTTTTTTTCCCCTTTTTTCTTCTTTTTGCATCAACATCTTCTGCAATAATCAAGCTTTTAAGTTTAAATTGGGTTATTCAGCGCTAACGTGCTGCAAGATTCCTGATTAGTGGTGTGGAGTTGGGAGACTGCTTGGAGCTAGGATGGAATTAAAGTCACTGTGGCAACCATTGTAATGAAAATAGGCTTCCTTGGGAAGCAGGAGTGTGTCCCTGCCTCTCCCTCTGTTGGCTCCATTCACTCCTGCCCTGGTTGTGCGAAGTGGTTGGTGCATGGGGTGACCCTGCTGATGTTTGAGCACGTCCTTCGTGAGCTGCCTCATGCTCCTCTGCTGCTTTTCCCCCTCTCCAGCTTCCTCCAATTCCCATCTGGAATGATTCTTTCTGGGATATTCCAGCTCTTGGGTCCAGCTTGTTGGAACGTAGAGCTCAGTGTCTGCCGAAGTGCTTGCGTGTTGTGGTGGTGCTGATGTGAGTGTGGCTCTAAGGTGCTGAGCTCAGCTCACTCATGCTTAAAGGCTCCTTTAGGTGGTGTAGCTGAGGCCGATGATCCCAACCTCTGGCATTGTGAAAACACACAATGAGCACTGTGGTTTGGTGCTGTTATTTGGCGAGTTCAACCACCTGAAGCAGCCGTTGCCATAGGGCTGGGAAGTGGAGGAGCAGTTCGCTAGTGGTGGAGAAATCCTGAAATGGCAAAGGCTGTCTGGGTATTCGGGATAACCTCAGGGCTCTGAAGTGTTGGAACCTGTTGTTCATGTGCAACTTGTGTTATTGATAAGTGAAAAATCACCCAGAGATTGCTCTTAATGGGTTCAACCTCAATGGCTCCTTCTTCCTTTCCTCTACCCACCAGTACTCCTTGCTCAGGACTCCTTAGTTGGTTTCTAAATGTTGTTCTGTTTATGAGCAGGGAGTTTGCCAATTTTCCCCAAAGAGATGACTTTCAAACAGGTAACTCATGTCATGGTCAACATCAGGGGGAAGGGAAGCAAGGGAGAGAAGAGAAGGGGAAGAAGAGGGTTGTGCCCTTCGCTGTTTGCTGTCTTGGGGACCTTGGTTTGTGCTTCTGTGACTTTGTAGTTGTCAAGCAGGATGAGAACAGTTAGAAATCCTCTCTGCTGCTCTTCCAGAGCGCTGCTGTGTTTCACATAGAACCCCAGCCTGGTTTGTGTTGGAGGGACCTTAAAGCTCCTCCAGCTCCAACCCCTACCCCGGGCAGGGACACCTTCCACTAGAGCAGGTTGCTCCAAGCCCCTGTGTCCAACCTGGCCTTGAACACTGCCAGGGATGGGGC
>NW_009910154.1:11342-11711 GCF_000696875.1 Nestor notabilis
TTTCTGCCTGGGGAGGGCGCTGGTGCTCTGGCACGTTCTCTCTTCATCACTGGGAGGTGCTTTACACACAAACTCCGCTCTGTGAACACCTTTCACGCAGATCGTCTCCCGTAATGTTTAAGCTGAATAAGCTCCAAACTGATACAGCAGTGGGAGGAAAAAGAAAAGGAGAAAATAACCCCCCAGCCCTAAACTAGCTTCAAGTCTCACTCGAAGTTCTTGTGTTAAATCCCCATCACCTGCGAGGAGGAGGAGGAGGAGAGGTCTGGGAAAGCCTCGTGCGCGGTGAGGGCTGGTTCGGAGCAGCTGCGGGGTGGTGCGGAGGGGTCAGGGAGTTGCACTGGTGGGAGGAGGTGGGAGGCTGGCGTG
>NW_009910155.1:0-16613 GCF_000696875.1 Nestor notabilis
GTTCTTTCTCACAGCGATGGGAAAGCTTTTCTCTCACATGGCTCTTCCATCCAACTCTTTTCAGCATACCTTAGAGATTGAATGAACATACAGTTGCATCTACCTACTGCCATTTGGGAAGGGAAACAGGGGGTCCATGTGGGGAATCTGGAACCAGAATCTGTACAGGACATGGAGGGTGGGGTGGGGGGGGGGCAAAAAAAACCCTGTCCATTGCAGCCAGAAAGACAAATGCAAACAGCAAACAAAGGAACAAATCAAGCATTTGAGCCAACTTTACAATGTACCTCCTCAAGGCCATTATCAGAAACCCACCCTCTTTCCTTTTCTTTCTTAAAACAAAATGACAGAAGCCTGCCCTGTCATTGGTTTGGGGTTTATGGGTTGGGGATTTTTTTTGCTTAAAACACAGAAAACAAAATGGACAGAATGTGTGGGGAAAAGCAGAAAAGCATTTGCTCTTTGCCTGCCAAACTTCACAGAAGCAAACGAGTGAAAATAATGATAATAAACAGATCTAACAAAACCAGAAAACAACAACAAAAACTCCATGAGGACATCTCAGTGGACTTTCCAACAATGCGGTTTTAATCTTCCAGCTGCCTTACATCCAGGCTTACAACTGAGGCTGAACTGCTAACGTAAATGCAGCAGAAGGCCTTTTGAAAATGCTGTGATACATGTGTCTATAACTTTTTCTTCCCTCTCCTTTTATTTATTTAATTTTTTTTTTAAGAAAAAGAAAAATCTAAAACGTTGCAATGTGATTGTCCACTAAACCCATCCATGCTGTGTTTGTGGCCCAGGACTGAGGCACCGCAACTGCGGAAGCGTGAGGAAAGCCGTCAGGTCTGAGACAGCATGTCTCCTCTCGTGGATTTCAGGATGTTTTTTTGTTTTCACGGAGCATCTGAGAGGTCAGGATGGTGGATCCAAGGGAAGACCGACCAAGGAGAAGGGAGGTGGGGGGAGCCATGGCTGTTGTTCTTCCCAGATATTTGCTGGAGTGGGATTTCATCAAGTTTCTGGTTTGGATGTTTAAGACAACTGGGCAAAAGCCATTGCTGAGGAGGAAAGGGGAGCCAACTTTTGTAAGGGAGAAGTAAGAGACGCTTCTTGTTGTGTTCATGTATGCCAAATAAGACGTTCCCACATCTTGTCTTTGGAAATTTCCCTGGTTCACTGGACATCTCCACTCTCCATCTGGGAGAACTGTGTACAGATGGAAGCAAAAGGGTCAGATGCAGAGAACAGAGATCCATTTCCCATGAGCTCAAGCATTGTATGATATAATTGTGAATCTGCAAATGGGACTCTTTCTCTTTTTTGGTCTTTCTCTTTTTCCTGTTACTTCTCTTCCAGTTGTCTCTTTTCTCCTTCCCTCTGCTTCTCCCATCCTATGACCTGCATAGGTCATGGGTCCCAGAAGAGCTAAATGAACAGCTAAGTCTGGAGACGTGGGTGAATGCTGATAGAGGAAGCAAAGCATTTTGGCTGTGAGGGCAGTGGGTCCTTGCAGGGGACCAGTGGCTGAAGGGAAGGTGGGGAGGAAGGCCCAAGGGAGTAACCAAAGGGAGTCTTAAAAGACAACGACTGAATGGCCATACACAGGAGTGAGGGTGCCACTGTCAAATGCACAGGCAAAGGGAGAGAGGGCAAAGAAAAAAGGCCTCCCCAAAACCAACCCAACCCAACATGCTCTTAATTCAGGGATAGTACGAGCAATCCTTTCTTACATGGTAGCTGCATGCCATCAGCCCTCATTAGCCAATAAAAAGTCATCCTCTGCATCTAAAAAATCTCACCAGGAGAAGGAGGCAACCTGTTCAGACTGTGCCTGTTGTGCAGAAATGAAGGCATTCATTTCCAGGTCATGCCATTTACGCAGCTGGCAAGAAACAGTGTTTTTCTCAGTTAAAAAAATCCAACCAATGAATAATTCTTATGCAAGACCATTGCATAGCCAGCTATTCCCCTGCCAGCCCTGCTTCCGTCCCTGTTACACCTTGTGTCTTGATGTTGCTTTATTAACAGTGCCCAAAGAAATGAAGTTTCTGGAGGGCATGTTGGAGTAGGGTAGATTTGGGTTTCTTTCATTCTTGCTCAGCTACCTAGCTTTTGCTTTCTCTATTCTACAAACTCCCCAGACATGCCAGTGCCATCTGCTAAGTCAGTGTACTGCCACTAAAGTGCCACCCTGGTAACTGAAGTTTCATTTCATTCTCCATTTGATGTGACCAGAGAAAGTATTTACTTATTCATGTTGAAAATGCGAGCCTTTTGAAGAAGCTTCCTTTTTAAGTAGATTAGGAGGTTTGGGGGCTTTGGTTTGTTGTTTGGTTTTTTTTTTTTCCTGGCAAGGTTTTCAAATAGAGAGGTTTTGAAAAGCTTTGAAACCGTTCGACTGTATAAGTGCCTACTAGGTAAGGAGGCTGGTGAATTACCATTGGACAGAAGAAGGAAATTAACAATAGAAACAGCTCTTGGAAAGCAAAATGAAAACTGAAAGCAGAAAACCTGTAAGTGAAAACCAAATGAGAACTATAAGAAAATTCAGTATTTTTTCAAAGTATGAAAAATTTTGTGGGAAAAACCCCAACTTCTCATTAAGATATTAATGCTTCAAGAAAACGATAACTGTGTCATTAAAACAGCTTTGAATGCAAACTTTCTTCCTCCTCTGCAGTGCCAGGTGTGATAGGGAAGGTGTTTCATGTGAATATAGATACCTGGAGTGACCCAGGTAAACTAAAGTGCACTGAGGTATCTAGCTGGAGTCCACCTCCAGGCCCTGTGGCATGGAAAGCAGTGTGACAGCCCCTGTGATGATGTACCCTTGTGTGGTCTGTGACTGTTTACAGGGTGTCTTCTTTTACAGACACAGTTTTGAAAGTGGTATAGCAGTAAGATGTAAAGAAATTGAAATGATCTTGCCGTTTTAAGGATTTTCAAAGCTTTCCTGGCTTTCTGCAGCTGGCACAAAAATAGTTCTGCCTTGATGAAGCATTCTCTGATGGTATTGGTTTACATGCTGTATATGAGCCTGTATGTTTGTTTGTGTGTGGCAAGGGTGGAAGAGGGTTATCATTATTTTTATTTTCAAAAGAAAAGTGCTAACCCTGGATCTTCAGGCCAATTCTGTGATTTTTCCACTTGCTATAGCATATGCTCTGTAAGGCCTGTGTGGCTATGAAGCATCTTAAAAACTATGGGAGTGTCTGAAGCAGCAGATGGTGATGTTACCATAGTCTCAGACTGGATCCCCAAAGGGACCATTTGTCCAAACACCAGTTCTCTTGTCTTTGCCTCAAGTAAGGGCAAAAGCCCCTTAGGATACTGTGAATTTCTCTCTGTGCTACCTGCAGAACTGGGAGGAGCCTCGTGTGCTTCAGTACTGTTGCATGGGGCTCACAGCTTTCTGTTGGCTCAGACTCATCTTTAGAGAAGGGTTGACTCAACATCGAGATCCAAATTTGTGACGGTTAGTGTCTCCATCTATCCTGAGCCAAAGCACACTCACATCTAGTCTGAGTTTCTGCATTCTGGGGAGGCGTTGAAATGTTTTTCTGAACAGAGATTCAAACTTTTTGACTAGTGTGTGGTTTCCTATTTGAGAAGTAGTTAATTAGAAGTGTTAGCTGTGATCCCAGCATTTAAAGGGCTTGACCCCATTCGTCAGATCTGCTCTGGCAAAGCGCCTAAGCATGTGCTTTACTTGGAGCATGTGACTAATCATCTCAACTTTGGTAGACTATTCATATGCCTAAAGTTAAGAATGTGCTTTCCTGGATGATGTTCAGCTTCCTGCAGAGTCCAACCCCCACTCTTCTTTTCTTATCCCCTCCTTGTAGATAAAGTGACATTCTTGTCCTAGCCTGATGTACCAGTGTGTGTTTGGTCTCCCTTTCCATGAGATGGGAACGCAGGGTCCATAGCTGAAAGGCTCCTTCCCTCATGTGGCCTTTCACATTGCACTGGTGGGACTACACGTCTCTATGCTTCAGAGACCACAGAGGAACTTGACTGCAAAGAACACAGATGTCATAAAATGCCAGTCCCAGGGATGCAGGATGAATTGGCTCAACCCACCGTAGTCTGTAGGCTGAGGTTTTGTGTATGGTGACTCAGTTATTGTACAGTGAAATTGTCCTGTGACTGCAGCGAGTTAGCTACAGGGGGTTCTGCTGTCCATCCCTGCTGGGATCACTGTATATGTGAGGGGGCTACATGGCAGGAGCCCATGTGCTCTGAATCTCATGTACTGTATAGGACACCCTCTTTTCCAAGCTAAAGCTGTTTGCGTGCTAAAACTCCTGACTCATACTGGCCACCTGTACATATCATCTCTCTCTTCTCCTTCTCTGCAAACACGCAACTGATCTTCCCTGATCTAAATAGTAAATCCGCTCCAGTTATATTTCTAGTTGGGCTTTTTTCTTCTTTCATTCTACCCCAGGGGCAGTCACAAGTGGATCACAAACCACCAGTAACCAGAGTAATTTCTCTGAAGAATTGCTTCTGAAAAATTGCAATTACTGTTTTAAATGTTATTTCAGCTGCAGTAACAAATGAAAGAAAAAAACCCAACCAACCAAACAAAAAAACTCACACACAAACTAAACAGAAAAAAAGCCTCAGAGTCCTCTAAACAGAGGATCCTCATCCTCCAAAGAGAATCGTGAGAGTTCAGGTATTCTGCTTTCCTGTAGATGCGAGTCATTTGGGACCACTTTTAACTATGGCATGTTAGCTGTGCAGTTCTTTGGATGGTGAACAAAACAGTGTTGGTGAGGGAGAGCATTGATATGCAGGGGGTATCTCAGATTCCCAAGGGTTTCTGGAAGACTGTGTCTCCATGGCTGTCCATTTACCCACTATGCAGCACCACCAAATCAGGCTCATCCCTGGAGCCCACTGATAAGCAGAGCTCAGAAGAAAATCACTGTAATCTGTCCTTAATTCTTGAGTGCCAAGCTAACTGCCAGCAGTGAAATGGAGAGGAAATAATATGTTACCAAGTATAGCTTAAATAAAGACATACATTATTCAGGCTCTCTCTTCTGTGTGTCTCTACATAGGCTCAGGCACATTCACACAAACCAACACTGCATTTCCTTGCCCCCAGGTTTTGCACTCCTTCATGGCCCATACTGCTGTGCTCATCCAGCCAGCAAGGGAAGACTCAAGGTGAAAAACTGAGACAGCTCTGAATGATTGCCAGGCGCCACTGAGAGACAGGGAGTAAAGAGTGTGCGTGAAGCACAAACAGCATGTAAAGATTACTGATGGATGAATTTTCAAGGTCAGGAACCGAGTTTCACAAAAGCCTAAAGTTTGATCACAAACTCCAGGCCAGATCTGTAAGATCTTGATTCTGACAGTCTAAGCCAAAACCTCATAAAGACAGGGTTTAGCTCAAAACTCATAGCCCTACTGTTTCAAGTTATAGCCAGGAATATAATGCATCTGTTCCATAGTCTGTTGAAATCCATTAGAAAGCTTCCCCTTGGCTCCAGTGAGTTTTGGATCAGGTGCCTTAGAAAATGTTTTAGTGCTGTCTTGGTTAACACTGAAAATTAAATGCGTGCTTACACACAATATCTAGTCTTTGGCTTTAAACAGTCGTCAGATATTACCTTTCCTTCTGGAGCCTCATAGAATGCTGTCAATTTAATTGCAGTATGCCTTGCACGTGTTTAGGATTTAACTTGGAGAAAGCCTAGACAATTGGCTCAATATAGGCCACAAGAGGGAAATGAAATGCTGGTCACCTCTAGTAAAGCACTCCAGAATCACAGATCAGTTGTCCTTCCTTGCTCAGGGAAGATTTGCAACGAAAATAACAGAGGCTTAGATAGGTTATCTCCAGGGAAGGTGGGGAAGGAAAAAAAGGAAACCTAACAGCAGTTGCTATAGGTCAGAATTGACGAGCATTGCTAGAATTACGTGAGGACAATCCAATGTCGCCTGCAGCATCAGCAGCAGGAGGACTGCACTTTTATATTTTTCCTTCACTGATTAACACTCCTGCAGAGTGGCAGAAAGTGACTTCAAAAGTTTTCTTGCATAGGGTGTATATACATGGATGCCCTTGCTCCCTTCCTTCCTTAGGCACACACACATCCCACATGATGTGGGTGCTAGTAACCTGTAAATACATGCAGAGAGGAAATACACAGCAAAATGCAGCATAATAGTTTGTTTTCTATTCTTTTATAATTAACTCAGGAGTTGCAGTGCAATTCAGATGTCATCTGTGTCTGTGCTAGGCTGTGCATGCAGGACACATGGAAACTCTCTGCTGAAGAGATGTGGGGAAGCACAACACAACTGGGACCAGTTGGGTATTTACCATCAAAACATATTTGGATATTTCAGAAAGAGTTGCCAGTATTGTTCTGATCCCAGAGATGCAGGGAAAGGAAGCAGCTGAGATGACACAAATACATGTTTCTTTCTGCCCATTTTGCCTTTGGGTAGATACATCCAGCAAAAGGGAGGCAGTGAACAGCTCAGAGCAGGAACATCCTGAAACACGGCAGCAAGACTCCAGAGCTGACCATCAGTGCTCTTTAATGTAGGATTTCTACAGAGCTACTTCTGATCCAGTCAGTCCTGAGCTAGCCATCCTACCTCCAAAAATGTGTCCGTAAGTCCTTCCTACCTTCAGTTGTGTCCGCAAGTCCTTCCTGCCTTCTAGTGCCACAGACCCTGGTACATGTGTGTAATATGTACAGGTGTCACTTTCTGAGTGAGTAAGGCTGAGGGAAAAATGAAGTCCCGTCAGGACAGCCTCGGTGTTCACAAAATTGATTCTTGCAAGGTGATTCTCTAACACAGATGGCCTCAGCCACAGGAGAACAAATTGCACCATATCACTTCCAAATCAGAAATGTTTATGATCCCCTGGAGTAAAAATCCCATCGTGCCAAGAAGCAGCGCCATGGCAGGACACTGCCCGTGTCCTCTGCAGAGGGCTGGTGTGGGCTGTCAGCAGCACGAAGACTGCAACTAATGCTGCCTGGCACAGCCGAGAGCTCCGCATCCCGTGGCTCTGAGCCCTACGTGTAGCAGCATGGCACAGAAATATCTCTGCAAAGGCAATTCCTTCAAGCAGCCTTGTTATTTTGCCAGCTGGTCAAAAATACCCAAACAGTGATTCTGTGGTAGATGAGATAAAGAGTCGAGTCTTCAAAAAGCTGTGTGACTCGCGGGTTTTGCCCCAGTTTCAAAGTGATGTTAGACACCAAGGAGCATGAATCAGATATGGCTCAATCTCCTGGGGCCAGCTCCACAAAAGAGCATCAGCATTCAATTCTTCCTTAGACAGTGAATAGGAGTAAAGCGCTATATGCCTTTGGTATCTACATGTTTAGAAAAACCTAAATATATATGCTCCTAATTTGCTTAAGCTCTTGTGACATTTTATCTCAAGAATAGTTTTCATCTGACTGTTGAGGATAAGGCTGTATTTTTTTAAGAAAGGCTATTCATTAACAATATAGATCATAAGGAAAAGGTTCAAGTAATCAGAACAATAAAACTGCAGCCTTAGACTGTTCAGTTAGAGTGTACTGAATTATTTATAACTCCTGGGCACCAACAACAGTCACAGACCTCTAACGTAAACTGTTGCTATTTTTATTTGGTGATTTCCGTCACTTAGAGTGTTTACATTTGTGTATTTGTTGTTTGATCTTTTGCAGGAAAAAATTTCCCCTCCTTAACACAGAAAAGCATATTTGGGGACTTTTGAAGATATTTTTCCGCACTAACTTGAATTTTTTTAAAGCATTTTGAGGCCTAGTAGGACAGCATTATAACTTTCAAAGCTGTAAACTGTACCTAAAAGGGGCTTGAACTTTCAGTTCTTTCTCAAGTAAAATTGCCTTTGATTACAGATCATTGGAATCAATGGGAAATTTGCTTCATTAACAACTGTAAGACTGGATCCTATTTATGAGTATATGTGATGAGGGGACTTAGGGAAGGGGGCTGTACTTATATGTTAGCCCATTCAAGGATCTTTTGCATAGACACAGGAACAGTCACTGCTAAGTCACTCCAACTTTATACCAATCTGGTTTTGTAAAATCCAGCCATTATACTTGTGTGTGGCTGGAATAATGCAGTGCTAAATCTAGCTCCTAGGCTGACACACATATACATGTATATATGTGTATATATGTATATATATTTGTACATTTATGAAAAATGTCCATAGCTTCATGATTGCCTGAAATAAGGTGAGATTGGTGTACAGAATTTCAGGCAAAGGACTGTTTCTTTTTCACAATCCTCATGTCTCTCAGATTTAAATCAGAACAAATGAAAAAGTTCTATTTCCCAGGAAAATCCTCATTCTGCCATTGTGCCCCACTAAAGTCAGCGGCATGCGTATCCACACACGTATATCCAGTCACAGGACTTTATCTCAAGGGCTTTCTTAAGGAAAAGAAATGGATTGAAAAAGCCACAGCAGAATTTGTTCCGCATTGGCTCTCTCAATAGACTCACTTACACTTTATGAAGAGGCCCTTTTTTATGGATGCTGTTCCTCTGCATCAGGTGTATGTTTGTGAGGAGCACCTTTGTGGACAAAGTCAAGCTACACAAAGGCCTGGATTTTCTGACCTGCATTCGTCCCCACTAACCTTAAGCACATAACTGAGCTCTTTATGTTAGCAAGCTCATCTCCTTTCATTTCTTGTATAGTTAATGAAGAAAGTTGCTTCTAGATAGTAAACCAGTAAAACTGACATCTAAGTCAGCTTTAGGAGCTCCCTCTCACTCCATAGAGTGACCATTCACCTACCTTGAGTGGTCCCAAGATCTTAAAAGATCTTAAATCCTAGTGAGATGAATTAGGGACATAGTGCAGAAAAGTATCCATATGGAGATCAGCCACGGACCTATGCTTCAGATGCATGGCCTGGCTCGCCATGCTAAACACAGATGTTCATTGTGGAAAACTGTTGGAACAAAAGGAGGTGTTCACAGCAGCCTTCCCCTCCCAAACTGCAAAATGACTAGAAAGGATAGGGCTTGCCCCAACCCCTGGAAATTGCATTTGAGGGGAGTTCCTTGTGGCGGTCCCAGTGCTGGAGGTCAGAAATCTTTGGTCTGTCCTCTTCAGCTTTCTCTGCCAGTCCTGGGCATTATTGAAGCAGTTCAAAGAGTGAATTTACATCCTAAACATTCGAATGGCTGAGCTGTTCAAAGGTTACTTTCTTGCTCCAAACTTGCCTGTAAAAAATGATCTAGCTGTTAGTGATAATCAAAAAATTCTCCTCCAAGGTACAGTTTGGGTAGTTTAATATTTTTTTCCAATGCTGATAACTGCTCTACAAGCAGCTTGCATGGAGATGAAAGTGATTGCAATTTCATCCCATATTGTTAGGATTATAGTTTTCCTCAGAAACACTAAACTGAGGACCCAACAAGCAAATGAACTGTAACTGTATTCAGAAAGCTGCTCTGACAAGGCTGAACATGCGTCTCCATCTTATGGTGAGAGTCTCTCAGAGCCAAAATTTGAAACCATATATTGAGTCTGTCTGGAGGGACCAGCAATTTAATCCAGTATAAGAACTTTGGAGATCTTGTGTATTCCCATATTTCACCTGGATAAAAGAAACACAGCCAGAGGAGTGGGAGAATTAAACTGATTTCTGAAAACTTGAAGGCTAAGTGAATTTTGGCTGTTGTGGCAACATATGGTCACTAATACTCATTCCTACAGCTGAATTTAAGTCAGTGAGTTGACAATCTTCACCCATCTCTCAGAACAACTTGATTTTAAAAAATATTGTTAAGGTTATGACAAAAGGGACTTTAGCAGGCCTGCAGGGAGCTGTAAGGAAAGGATTCAACACTGTGTATCAGTACTTAGAGAAAAACTTTAGCTAGAAAGTAGAAGATAAAGTTGAGTTCCAGGGATCAAGTTATTTTTCAGCATGGTACCACCTTGACCAAACTGTACTGTTTCATCCTGATGTTTTTCTTCTGTTCTCCCTTTCTCTTTTTTGAGGAGTCAGATATATCTCCCACTCTTCCTTTTCCTCCCTCTGTGTGAGAATATAGAGATGCTTCCTGTAAAGACACACTTCTCTAAATCCCATTCCATGCCAACTCTTGCATATGTGACTGTTTTGTTATTTGAGATGTCTGTGAAAAAGAAATAAAGGCTTTAAGAGTGAACTCTGGAAATGAGGAGTAGCTTGAGGATAACTCAAATTTAAGAATGCAGCTCCATTTTCTGCAAGACTTGTCAGAAAGCTCCTGAATTCTCACCACTGCCCTCCTGCCCTCCCTCTCCATGAGAGAGGTGGAGAGGGTCCTGGGATGTGGGACTCTCAAGGGTTGCTCTTTTAGCTGTCAACTCACTGTGTCCCATGAGGGTTTTGCAGACTTTTAAGACTTTTACTATCAAAGAAAACCTCTTTTTAAAAGGTGACAATGTTGAAAATCACATGAGAGGAGGCTCTAAAGGGTGGCTCTGTCTCAGTTTATCTTTCTTTCCCGTTCTTTACCACAGCCCTATGTGTCTAGACTACAACCTCCTCCCTGCTGGACTGACTTTGCTAAAGGGGTGGCTTGCCAAGAGGACCCTGCCTGGTCTCTTATCCCCGTGCTGCTCTTGGATTATCTTGGATAATCTTCCACTTTCTCTTAAAAAAAAAAGTCTCCCCTCCTAATGAAAGCCATAACTACTCCTGTGACCCTGCAGCAGGGAGCAGACACACAGCCTCCCATGGGACAGCAGCAATGCCTAGCACTGGAGGGATCCTAGGGGATAGGCAGGAAGGTGGTGGAGCTCACATGGCCATCTCACATCAGAGACCTAACGCATCACCTTGTTTTGCAAGCTCCCACCATGCTTCATGAACCACTCTGCCAGTTCAGAGCCTGGATCTGACTTCTCACTGTCTCACACTTACGCCATCGCATGCTCCTATGGCAAATAGGTGTAGGCATGGCAAAACACGCCTGTGTGAAGGCACCAGCGATTTGCACAAGGGCCAGTGAGAAATCAGACTCACTGGACTCTCCTCCATCCACAGCAGGAGCATTTCATGCAGATATTTGCTCTTTAGGATTTCTTTTGCCCCAAGTTATATTTGCCCTAGCCACGAGCTACCACACTAGCCAAAAGGTTTTGGAGGGTTGCCCTTCCTTGGCTCCTGCATTGGTCCTTTATTCCTTAAGGAAAAGCATCTTTTTGTTCAGAAGAAAGGAAGCAACTCCCATAACCATCCTTTGGTGATGACAAAAACTGCAATCACCACTGTCTCTAATTTACAGTTTGGAGTCTTAGGATAATAATTCACTTAAATGCCTGCGAATTGAAGCATGTCAGCACTTTTCAAGGACATTCCCAAGTAAAATAATATGACTGGTAGAAGACACTTATCATGTGAATGCGTCTTGGCCAGATGTTTATGTTTCCTCTAAGTGCAGTACACACGTAACAAATGCCACAATACTCAGGCATACTCAGAGAAATGCATTGATACGATGCATTTATTTGGCATGTTTTCTCTTCAGAAAATGTTACAAGTATGAGCCTCACCAGACCTGTCTGAGACAGGTAGTTATTATAGCCATTTTAGAGACAGGAAGCCGAAAACCTGAGAAAAGATCTGATGTTCAGTAGCTTGATGCCCCCTTGGAACTTCTACGAGCTGCAGGTGGAGCCTTCTGTTTTCACCACTCGAAAATCCAGACTGTAGCTGGTTTATCCAAACCCTCAGTAGCTATAGAGGTGAAAGCCGGGATGAGAACACTCAGGATCCTGACTTCATCAGAGCACTGCTACAGAGCTTTGATCCCACAAAGCACATGCCTAATTTCAAGCACGAATGATCCCTTAATGATGCTATTGCCATGCTTAAAGCTAGGCACATGCCTAATTGTTTTGCTAGATTGGGAATTACATTAAAATATATTAAACTTTAACACATTTTGAAAATCCAAAAATGTGGTCATTCCTGATTATGTTTCAGGCATTGTCAAGGATATTTGAATTGTGTATGCAGCCTCTCAAACAAGTGGAGCACTTTTTAGCCAATCTGTGCAGAGTTTAATGAGTTTTGCGTACTAACATCCACTTGTCACAAGTAATCAAGGGTGGCTTGTCCTGCAAGGTTTAGACTCCTGTGCTGCTACAAGAGGCAAAGTGGCTCCTGTGGCCATCGGTGCTAACAACACATCAGCAACAACTGACTATTGCGATAGGTCGCTCTGGTGAGACGTGTGTGTGGTGGCTGATTTCACAAGTAATGCAGCATCTTATCAAGTGTATTGTACTTTTCCATTTCTTCCTGTAATCTGTTTGAGAAGAGGTGAACAGAAGTTGTTTAAACGTGAAACAACCCCTAACTTCTCGTACCGTTACTTCAAGGTGCTAATCTGCAGATACACGGGTGTTTGTGCATGGGCATAGGTGTTTGCAGGACTGTTGCCCTGAAGGATCGTTTTAGTGGCAGGGTTGAGATCAGGGAACCAACAGGGAAAATGAGCAAACCCCTGTAACTTTGAACAGACAAAAGTTGCAGAAAGCATCACAGGACTTTGCCAAAAAACTGGCTACATCTTACAGTTTTCCTTTTGTTTTGATTTGGTTTGGTTTTGGTTTTATCCAGATCAGTCAGAAGACTCAATTTCCATTGATTAAAATCTTGTCTGGTAACTAACTAAACAACTTGTTCATGGAAAATTAAAGAATAAATAAGTAAACTGTCAGTTGTGGAATGTAAACTGATTAAACAAATAAAAAAAATCATGTTGTGTGTTTTAAGCGGCTGTGTCTGCTTGTGTCAGGAGCGGGGCTGGACACGTCTCACCATCCCCTTCCTCCGGTGAAGGACGAAGAACAAAGCAGAACTGGAAGGTGGGTGGCCTCTGACCTATGGGGCACTGGAAAGGCTCTTTTCAAACCACTAGTAATAATGATTATAAGGCTTCTGATCAGAAACACCATAAGATACACCATCACTGCAGACATTCAAGGCCAGGCTGGATGTGGTTCTGGGCAACCTGATCTAGTTGAAGATGTCCCTGCTCATTGCAGGGCGGTTGGACCAGATGACTTTTGAAGGTCCCTTCCAATCCAAACTATTGTATGATTCTATGATTCCATGAAACTACACGCACAACCAGTATCTCAACTTGACTATTTATGAAGAGGCTTTTCTGCCTGTCATAGAAGAGATTGATTCCTGCCAGAGCCTTGGGAACTGCATGTACTATAGCACCATTAATCTCTTTCTGGGGCCACTTAACACGTAGAAGTCTGTGAATTGACTGAAATGTATAGAGACATCACAGTAGTTTATCACCCACCTTCCCCTAGTAAATAAAGAAACAATATTTCATATGAAATACAGCCTTCAACACTCAGCTGTAAAGGCTTTGGGCAACCTGGCAGGCACAACCCTGCACTCATATTAGTGCTTCCTCATTGCACTTGCATTCTCAGGCCAACAATAATGAATCAGACAGGCATTTTCTACACAGCTTTGAGTGTGCTACTAGAGTTGGGCTGCAGAGTCCCAGGTTGAGCAACAACTGTAAAGGTATAAAAACTAGCCCAAATGTACAGAAAGTAAGAGGAATGGACAAAAGTGCTTTCAACTGTGGGAGCAGAGGAAAAGCAAGAGTAAGCCTAAGAGAAAACCAAAACTTCTTAATTTTTTAACCAATGACTTTTAAATTAATTAATTAGAACTAAATTATTATTAAAAAAAAAAAAAAAGAAAAAGAAAGAAGCTGGCAAGGTATTTAAAATGTGATTATTTTGTTGGGAATGGTGTTAAATACCGAAATAGCCAGTGTTGGCTGCTTTTACCTGACTGAGGAGCTGTACCTATCAAGACCTGACAGTCAAAAATAAGGAGGCACCTAAACATCCTGCCAGGTGGCACATTCTTCTAGCTGATGTTTTTTCCCAAGCTGACTGGTTTTTAGCTACAGACTTTGGGCTGTAGCAACAACAAACAATCTTTCTCCTGCAGTTCTCAGGATGGAGTCCTTCCTGTCCCCAAAGAGATGCTGCTGTCTAAAACATCAACTGCAGCAAGGAACTAAAGGAAGGGTCCGAAGGGAGGAGCATGTAAGGGAATTCTCTGTCAAAAACCTCATTGCTACTATCATATGTTCCTTGACCTTCTCTCTGTCACTAATGGCTGAGGAAGTGAGACATCTTGGTGATACACTAAACTCAGAATTGTGAGGCTGTGCCTGGATTTGCTACATTTTGAGTGGTATCACTTGCGTTACCTGTGCTTGTGACACAAATAAAGCAGAGAGCACGAGGGCGAAAAAGCCAGAGAGGGGGTGCAGAAGGTGGCAACCCCACCAAGGCAGACGAAGGGAGTTAAAGATGTACAGTGGCATGTTCAGCACCATGAAAGATTAAAACCCTTTTAATTAAAACTATCATCATCTTTCTTCTGCTGCCTGGCACAGCTGCTCACCCAGCCATCCACACCTGCTTAGTGAAACCACTGGTTTAGCAGCAAATACCAGTAGCAGGGGCTGCTCAGTTCTTTGCTCTGTGCCATCAGAAGAGGCAATGTGATTCATCGGTGCTAAAAACGGAAGTCTGCAGAGCTCACTTTGTGGCAGGGCAGAAAGCAGGAGCCCTGTCTTGTGGCAGCGGCAGCAGGGAAAGCCTCGGGAGCGTGCTGCCAGGGCAGAGGACTCAGCTGCTCAGTGCTTCTATGGGAAGGGGGAAGAAGAACACAAACGGAAGGAGCTGGCTGTTCCTTGAAGGCTGAGCTACAGACACTGTCATGGAAGGGCCTGTGCTGCGTAAAGAGGGTGGCCTGCCAGGAAAGGTTTGTGCATGCAATGCCAGGGTTGCATTAGCCCCGTGAGGGCTGAATGCTAACCCCCCAGTGCACTGTTGCTCCCTGCAGCATGCGGGCTGCCCAGCTCTGCTGCTGCCAGATCTATGTTGCTTTGCTCGGGCGTCCGGCTCTCTGGCATGAAAGCAGACACCAGGCAGTGCCATAGCACCGCACAGGAGCCTGCAACGCAGCCAGACAAAGCAGACAGTGAGCAAGAGAAGGGAAGACTCATTAGCTGTAGTTCACCACAGAGGAAACAGAGAACAAAGGGATCTGAATAACTCAACATCACACAAGCCGCCCGTGGCAGAGCAGGGGCTTGCTGTGCCCTTGTCAGGCTATCTCAGTCGGGAATGCAAGGGCTGAGGCTGCCTTACCTCCCCGTCTCACCAGGCACCCACACTCAGCAGCTCACAGTTTGGGAAGTGTAGCAGGAGTGCTCATCTCTCGCGGTCCAACTCCCACTTTGAATTAAAACCATTGCCTTCAAAGATACCTCCATCTATTCAAGACTCCACCAGATCATGAAGGGAAGTAACTACTGACTTGGGAAGGAAAGTAATGAGTATTTTAAGAATTAGGTTTAGGAGAAAGCTATCCATCAGGTTCCTCTGCAACACAATGGGGCCTTGGCAGGTTGAACAGACCAACAACCCCTGTTCTTCGGAACAGTGAAATCCCTTGCTCTGCCCCTGAGTAGCACCCCAAAGAGCAGCTTTCCCTTTGCTTTGGGTATCTGATAATGGTTTGTGCCCATAGAGGAGGAAAGACCCTCTCACTGAAACGCAACCGCTCTGTTTCAGAGGCAGGATAATCTCACGGTGACCTTTCTTGTCAAAAGCACATGATAACTGCAGCAGACTGGTGCTGCATGGGGTGAGGATGCTGGTAATGAAATGCTTTCATAGCTCGACACTCATTATTCCATTATATTATCAGGCTCTTCCCCAGGGGCCCTCTAAAGAGTCACGGCTGAGCTCTTTTCCTGCAGAGACCAAAACCAGACCACCTAACAAGCTGCATTTACTAAATTTTTTGCTCCCTCCCTGCTCAGGGGGGGTGTGCTCTTGTTCATTTGCATCAGACAGAAGTGGAAGAACTACGCCAGCTCAGCTATGACTTTAGCAGCCTGCTAACCCACGCCAAACAAAGCAGTCAGCCTGCCACCACCAGCCAGGAGCAGACAAGGCTGCTGCCACCCCAAAGCTTAGCATGCAGAGCCCATGCTTGCACCAGGGTCTCCAGCGTGCCTCAACCACCCTCTCTCTGCTACCCTGCATTTGCCATTATCCTGCAAAGGTTGTCCATGAATGAATTCTTTGTAAGAAAATGAGCTTTCCCTTTGACTGCTTAATTCCCTGTGATTTCTTCTCAGATAAATGCATGGTCTTCTCAGTTCTGAAATTCAAAGTGGCCGTCACCCAGAGCGAGGACCTCACCTGGAGCTGGCTGCTCCAAAATGAAGCCTGTGTTGGCTGTGATAGCAAAGCCTTCTTACGAAGCTCGGCTCTTTCCCAGGAAATGAGCTGGTGGACCAAGGGCATGCCCAGCGGCCTGAGAGCTGTACTGCCAGCAATACAGCTGGAGAGAGGTCACAGAGTCTAAGCTTTGGGCCATCATCTCCCTCCTGCTCAACTTCCCAGAGACAGCCGTTTCAGTCAAAGGTGATGGTGAGTATTTTGGGAGGTATTAAACAGAGAACCAGAGGCACTATGGATCTTGCTTTGGCTTTTGCTAACTGTCCTGGGTTCAGCTACAGCA
>NW_009910156.1:0-5660 GCF_000696875.1 Nestor notabilis
CTGCTCCAACCTGCCCGCCATAGGCGTCAGGGACTTCGGCCACATGCAGGTGCGGGCGGCCGCGCGTCCCGGAGCCCCCTTCTCACGCCCTCGGAGCCCAGCTCTGACCCTCTCTGCTTGCAAGCAAGCTAGGCTACAGCCTGTCCACCGAGGCAGATGGCTTACTCAGAGAGCGAGCCTTAAACTAGACAGCTGAATTCGTTCACCCAAACACTTGTATCTCTTGAGTCTTTTCAGGTATAAATCCTTAGCTGGCCGGAGATTGCAGGCTTCCTCTCTGGGACACCTAACGTGCATCAGAAGTGCTTGGGTTTTCGTTAAGCCTATGATGCTCCTTTTGCCCCATGAAATTGCTTAGCCAGATGCATGTGCCTTTCTTGAATATCCCTCAGATTTATTAATTTTTTTCTAGTAATTTTTCATTTACTTGTAGAACTTTTAAAAATCTAGTCAGATTTAACCTGCAGCGACTGAGCCACCAATCTCAAGCAACAGAAGGGCAACATGTTATTACTTCCTTGTTTTACACTTCCCTGAACACAAACAGCATCTGTCTCTTCCTTGTTTTATAAACATGTAATTGTCTAGTGATTTTCCTTTCAAACAAGCACTGACAGTTAAGCTAACTGGTAGGCTGGAGTTTGGGGTACAGTGTGGCCTTCCAAAGCTTCCTGAAGGTTCAAAAATAAGCAAGTTGACTTAAATTTCATTATCTTCCTTCCCCTTCCTAATGGAAACCACAGAGGGACTCAGGCCTGCATTTACAGACCCAAAGCATTTGTTTCACGTCATAATTTGAAGTTGTTTTCCCCAGAGAACACAAGGTAGAAGTTCAAATAACCAGGAAGAGAGAAAAATCTTTATGCTCCAATGACTAGAGTATGAACACTATTTGTTCTATTCTAGAGCACCAAAAAGCTATTTCCCCATCGTTCTGTCTGGCTGCACAATCAACTGTTGAAACAAAATATGCCACCAAAAACCTTGTCTAGTGCCATGACTTTGTTGGTTAGACGAGAAGGCATCAAATTCTAATCCTTAGTTTTTCAGACAGGAGCCTTTCGAGAGCATTTCTAGACAAGCAGAGACGGCCTTTTTTAGTCATTTGCACTTACCAAAGATAGCAAGAATTTTATAGGCTTTGTAAGGTCTCAGCCTCCATTTGGGATTCAGGGATTATGCACGGTGGTAATTTAACTGCTGAGAAACACTAAGTCGTGAGTTAGGGATATCAGCTGTAACCCATTCTTCCTCCTGTAGAAACTGAAATTCCACAGGACTAGGGTACTACAGAAAGCTTGGAATGAGGCTCTCTGTAATGTTTTCCAAAGCTTACAAGTGAATTGGGAATATCTCACAGACTTCAGTGGAACTTGAATGTTCTCAAAGATCGTGTCCTTTCCTGCTAGTTATTCCTGTTTTACAGAACTTCAATAGAATCCATGTGTGCAGAGCTCTGAGCAGTATGTGGCCCTGTGGGTCGTTCAGGAGGTGTGTATTAGACCAGGTGCAAAGTTAAGGTCATAATCCTGGGCACATCAGCTTCCAGACAAGAAATATCAATGGAAGTCTATAAACAGTTGAAACTAAGATAGTTACTATAGAAATGAATATGATAGCATCAGCTCAGTGAGATAGAAATTTTTAGCAATTAGGGGAAATGTCAGTTTGGTAGAAAGCTGCCCAGTGAAGTATGTGGAGGCTGTGCAGCATGGACAAGTGAAGTCACTCTGCTGGCTTTAATTCCACTCTACTGGTATTTTAAATATCAAAACCACTAAAGATACTAGTCCGGTATTCTACTGATGTCACACAAAGTAGGGTACTGCTCTTCAGAGTCAAGCCAAAGTTGGGAAAAGGTTTTGAGCAAAAGCTGTGGAAAACTTTGTGAATTGTATTTCAAGGCTTCAGTTGAAGGTTATATTCTCAGAAGTGACTTAAAAAATAATGGCAAGGCTTTGTTCACTGACAGTTCTAGGTCCAGCTGGCTCAGACAGCTCAGCCGCCCATCATTTTCTTACTGAGCAGCATGGCTTAGTGGCTTAATTAGTTTTTACACCTCTTCTGCGTAGACTCTGTTGTTGACAGTATAACTTACTTAACAAACAGCAGTGTTTTTGCATTACACAGAATAGACTCCAGCTCATTCACCCGTAACTTGTTTGTTCTGCAAGTGCAAAGAGGAAAACAGAGCTATATGTGCCATGAAGAGACCAGCTGCAATGCCATTCCCCACAGTAAATCTGGAGAAATGTGCTTTGCTTTACAATGTTACACAGGGCTCATGGGTTCAGATTCCTCTAGAGTTGCAACTTCAAGTGTGAAACTGTTCCAAAAATCAGAAATTCTATTCTTTTTCCTGCTGCTCTGACACAGAATGAATGGTATTATCTGTTGTCCTGTGAAATGAGGATTTCTGGTATTTTGTCTTCTATTTCAGGAGATTTCACGACACGTGCGAGAGTTGCTAGGGATTGAGGAGCCTATCTGCAGCAGATCCATTGCCCTCCCATACAGAGACAACATGGGTCTCTTCCTGGAGCGAAAGTCCTGGTCAGGAAAGAAAGCAGATGCCCTTACTTTCTCACAGTTTATCAAAGAAGCAGGACTGGAGCCCTATGCTACAACTCCTTTGCAACAAGCCCAGACTGGAGTGGAAACAGATGCTGTCCCTGCATCGCGGGGCACCCAGAGGCAGGATTAGAGACTCACACTGCACTTCCACGCTTGTAAGAAGCCCAGCAGAATACACCATAATTACTTGGAAGTTTGTCCAAGGAAGTACAGTTCTACCTTCTCCTGATTTAAGGCAATTGCAGCTCTTATCATTTTGATGGCAGCAAACACAGCCCCACATCTGCTCTTTTCTGCAATCTTTTGTTTGCTTCCAGGAACTAAGTGAAGCAGAAGCTGTAAACCAGACTGTACCACTGTCTGTCTTTCACTTCTGCTTCAGAGTTGATTAAAATGATAAAAAAAATCATAGACATATTTGAATTACTAGTGATTGATAACAACTTCCTGGCAGCTCCCAGGCTTTAGTGTCTGCCGACTGGGCTCCCTGTAAAGCCCAGATGTAAGATAAATGGCACACACAATAACTGGTATACAGGTGTGGTGACAGCTGCTGTCAGTGACCGTAATTAAGTGAGGGGCCTAGTTACAACATGAATAACTAATCCTTGGCCTCACCACAGAAATGATTTCCTGTGAGGCAAAACCAGGCAGCGGTTTATCATAGCAAACTGTACTGAAACATATGATAGATGATGGCAAGAAATACAAGAGAATACTGTAAACTGAACTAGCAGATTTAGGAAATAAAAAAATGCATTGTCCTGGGTGGATTTGGACAAAATATCCAGTTACCTTTTTTTCCTTGAAGGAAATGTCATGCAGTCGGTGGTGGTGGAGCACATTATCACCAGCAAGGAAGCATGAATAAGTGCTGATGAAAGCCTGTCTCAACAGAAAGACTACATCATTATTATTTTGTCTGACATCAAGATGCCCCATGGAAAACTAAATAAAAAGACTAGCCCCAATCCTGTATAGTTCTTTGCACCAAAACTGTAGCCACTACAGAATAACTGTAGTATGGTTTTGTAATTCAGTTTTCTAGTGAAACTGCAACATAAACTCAGTGAAATGGAAGCAGTTTGTAGGCCAAGATGACTATGTAATAAGCAAATTCAGACCAAAATAAGGCAAGGCTCGGGCAGTTAGAGAGGAGCAAGCTTGCTAGACAGTCTAGAGAGTGAAACTTGTTGAAGCAATTGCGTACATTGGGTATTTGGCTGGAGAGGCCAAGAGTGAACAGTGCTGGTTCTTGCACTCCTCAGTCCTGGGAGGAGGCTGGGATGACATCTCAGCAAATCATTCTTCTCTGGGCTTTGTTAGAGTTTATGAGGATTTAGAATAATAGTTGTTTCCTCTGGACTTTCTGAGAAAATGTTGGAAGCAGCTGTGGAGAATGAGGTCCTCTCATCCCTCACACCAGTCTCCACTACAGCTGAAGGAAGAGATGTCTTGGTGCCTATAGGCCCACCTTGCTTTGTAGGCCAGTCTCCAAAGGATGCCTGGTATAGTAAAGCAAGATGTCTCTGGATGAGCTTACTCAATTCCAGCAGCTGGCTGAAGGGAGACTCAGTTGTGCAGCTGTCAGGTCAAACCAGGGAAAGGTTCTGGGAAGAGAGAACAAGTGGATGTGTTTACAGGCAATAACAGTCTGAAGCGGCTTGCTAATTAATGGTAAATAATGGTTTTATTTAGTGTCTGACTACAAGTCTCTTTCTGGGGTCTTTTAGAAACAATCAGACTCAGAGAATCTAAAGTGTTCCAGGCATTACTCAACCATGCAGAGCTAAACTGAGCCCAATGGCTCTAGAACAATCCTGCACAAGCAGAAAATCTTTCACTCAAGCAGTGTTAACATCCTCAATAATCCAGTCCATGAAGTACCATAAGTTCTTACCTATAAGAACTGCACTCTTTACATATTCCCATAGGAATTCTTTTCTGCATTCAGTGCCCCAGCCCTGATCAGTGGCTTCAGAAAACCCTGGTAAGTAGCCAAATGGGAACCAAGGACAAAATAACTCAGGGATGATGGACCAGGTCTTTTATTGCTCATACATCACCTAAGGCAATCTTCCCTGGCAGATGTGTGGTCCTAAGGGCAACAAACAATTCAGAACCTTCCAACTCAACAGCCCATGCTTCTGCTGTGGGAGGAGCAAGTCTCAGAGCAAAGAGGAAGCCTGGATAAGTAGTACCTCAGCATTCAACCCTTTACTTACTCCTCTCAAGTCACTGAAGAGGCAAAATCTTTGCTGACAAAACTCCTGCACACAAACCGTGGGCAGGAACTTTTGTGCTCTGCATAGATGGGTCAGCATTCAGGGAAACAGAGGTCATTGAGTAATTTCAGTGCCTTTCTGGGGAGGCAGGCTCTGCCACGTGCTGCTCTTCAGGGCTGCAGAGAAAACAGTCACCAGCCATTCTGCATTGACTCCTATTTTCCCTGCAGGACAAACAAAATCAAATGTCAGTTAGCAGTGTGCACGCAGGTGTGAAGAGATGCTCTCATCTCCTGCTCCTGTGAAGAACTGCGTTGGCAATCAATCAGAGACGATTTATTTGAAACCTCTGGTTTAGGACCATTTAAGGTGAGGGATGCTGAAGTTAATAGTAACAAGTATAGCTTTTATTTTCTGTAGCTTGTTCTCACTGAGTTAACAGGAACCCTTTACAGGCTGCAATTAGTCTTAAGCAACTCAGCCATCATGGCATGATGAGCACAAGAATTAGACGTGCATGCAGAAGTATACAATGAAATAGTGATGGCCAAGAGGTAGCAGCCGGCAATAGGAACAGCATGTCCATGTGAATAGAAGTTGGGCCTGAAGGAAAAGAAAAAGACTTTGGACCATGTTCTTGCTCAAAAAGTGTATGTTGGCTCCTACTTACTGGTTTAGCCTCAGAGCTACTATTGTTTCACAATGGGAAATGGTAGCTCTTTAGCAGCTGGTGGCAGGTACATGGAAAGCAGTGCTCCTCAAAGAAAGGGTGATCCCCATGGTGCTGATCAGAGAAACTGTTGAAGGAGACACATCTGCCTCATTCTGCCCATCCACTTCTTGTGCATGATACCCGCTTCC